>NC_092233.1:54811325-54818825 GCF_036320965.1 Panulirus ornatus
GATAATAATAATAATAATAATAATAATAATAATAATAATGATAATAATAATAATAATAATAATAATAATAATAATAATAATAATAATGATAATAATGATGATAATGATAATAATAATAATAATAATAATAATGATAATAATAATATGATAATGATGATAATAATAATAATAATAATAATAATAATAATAATAATAATAATAATAATAATAAAGTACAGCATCTGTGGGAGTTGCCAGGTGTTGTGTTTCAGTCGAGGTTTGTCAAAAGGTTTGGAGCGTTGGGCATCGAGTCATAAGCGTTGCGGATAACACAACTCACTTCTAAGATTTGACAAAGAGATGTAATGTCTTTTATTCGAGTCTGTTTTACAAGAGTTCTGATTCCTTACCTTCTGCATGATCAGTATCTTGTAGTTTTTAATGACCGATTTTCTATCAGCATTAAATCATTGCTTCAGATAATCTTATATATAGTTATTCATTTAAGTAATCTTTATGCATATGGAGTGTGTGTGTGTGTATGGACGTTCAAACATCCCAACTTTTTAACTATGTAAGCAGATTGGAATCATTATGAGCACTAGCTAGATTTGTAGTATGGAGCGAGAGATTTTCACTTGTTTCAATAAATGCAAAAGTAATGAACTCCATTCCATGCCATTGGCTGTCGTATCCAACTCCACACACACATGCCTGAACCATTCCCCCTTCCTTCCTTATTCACTCTTACACACAAACCATCCTTGTCTCGCCTCCCCCCATTATACCTCATTACCCAGTGCTTTCCTCTCGAGTTTGCCCACTAGGTAGGTGTCCGTGTCATCTGGAAACAGCAGCTGTCTCACCCTCCAGTCCTCCCACATTCCAGCATATTGTAGATCCACCAGCACCTCGTATCGGAACCCCTTGCAATTGCACACCACCCACCCCCTCTTCCCCTCCTCTTACAACCCTGTCTATAAAAGATTAAACTGCCTTGGTGACATAACACTCGCCTTAACTCATTCACTGCCACTGGGGGGTGTTTAAACGGTGTCTATTCTTGATCTGGCCTAAGTATACAGCCGTTAATGTTCGTGGTGGCATCACACACACACACAACACAACACACACACATTGTTTCCAAAACGCTGCCTTCGGCTTAAACTTTTTTCCATATACTCGCCAGAATATGTGGCGGGGATGTCGAGGAGGCCTGTACGAAATCTGCGCCTTAATATTATGGAATAGTTGCTGACGCTCTTTCGCTTTTACGAGATAGTAGGTATTGCTAATTAGATCCCTCAGTAACCATGTTAGTTGTTGACAAAAAACACTCATACAAACATCTTGCATCTCACTATGTGTGCTTGAAAACGTTGCTGGTGTGACTCATACGCCTGGCAGCGGAGCACCATGAATTAAAGGACGCGTAGCAGCGGACTTAAAAACAGCGTCTCACAGGGTTGAGTTGTATATCATTCTATTCAGAAAATTACGTTCTTTCTGATCATAATAACAGACTAAAGATTTGATCTTTTTTTTTTAGAATATTTGAGATTACTCCACACACCGTGTCCCTGAATATTACGACTCCCGCAGTGGAAAGGTTAACGCGGAGCCACGTTCCTCTAGAACCACTTACCCTCCTCCCTTCTTACTCGCACGCATGCTTTTACCCTCCAGATGAAAACTCTCCACTGCATTTCTTAGCTTTCCTCCCACCCCATATATTCGTAACACCTTCCCCGGGGCATCTCAACACCACACATCTACTGTCTTCAAGACTATAAATGTCACATATAAACCTCTCATTCCCTAAGTATATCTTTTCAATACAAAATTTTCAAAGCAAACAAACCGGGTCCACACATCCTGTACCACCCCTGAAGAAGACACAGTGTTCCTGCCGTGGTCATGTCCACTGGTGTCGCGTATAGAGATGAGCTGAGTGGCATTTACAGATGGTAGGGTCACATTTGTTGGAGACAGGGTCACATCTACAGATGTTCCGGGGTCACATTTGTTGATAGCAGGGTCGTATTTACATACTGTTATGGTCGTATTTTCATGGTAGGGTCATGTTTACGCTCTGATAGTCAGCTTATACATGTGTAAGGTCGCACATGCTGGTGTGGTCACATATGCTGGTGGGGTCATATGGTTATGCATGTAGGGGTCACACTTGCATGCTGGTGTGGTGACATTTTTATAAGCTAGCGAGGTCACATTTGCATTCCAGTGCGGTCGTATTAACGTATTGGTGAGGGTCATATTTACTTTCTGGTGAGGGTCTGTACATGGGTGGGGGGGTCACATTTACACACTGATGGGGTCGCATTTAATTCTAGAGAGGAGGGTTGGGGGTGAGGGGGTCACACTCATACACTGATAGGGGTCACATTTCCATGCCAGAAGGGGGTGAGGGGTCACATTTACGTACCATAATGGGGTTCCACATATACATGCAGGTAGGGCACGGGGGGGAAAAGAGGTAAGTCACATGCTGGTTGGGGGAGTCACATAGACAGACGTAGAGAGAGAGAGAGAGAGAGAGAGAGAGAGAGAGAGAGAGAGAGAGAGAGAGAGAGAGAGAGAGAGAGAGAGGACTACATCTCCAGGGGGCAGTGATGGAGGGCAGCATGCCTCGTCTCCTAGCAAGAGTAGTAGCAGTAAGGAGGAGGGGGGCGGTCTTGCAAGCGAGAGAGGGTCCACCCAGATCACAGTGGCCAACATTGATCAGTACGGCTGGAGGAGGGGAAGGAGGGGGTTGTGTGTTTTCCCCTCTGAGGGGGCAGTAACCATGGTTGGTGGTGGTTCATCCCATCCACACCGAACGATCTTAGGGAAATGATATTATCAAGACGAGGCGTTAAGTCGTTCGCTCGTTCGGTCGACGAGAACAGGTTGAAGCTGATTGGTTCGTGGCGAGCGACTCCTGTATGTGTGTGTGTGTGTGTGTGTGTGTGTGTGTTGTAATTGGAATAGTAACAGAATTGGGGTGAACGCGGGGAGGTCGTGGTTCTCATGTGCACTAATAGGTGGGGGGGTAGTTGGCAGTGGGCGTGGCCCCACTGTAGACCAGTGGGGTGGTGGGTGTGGGGGCGTGGGGGAGTGGGGTGGGTTGGGGGGGGAGGATAGATCTATGCTAGTGGGAAGGGCTTTTGGTGAATGGGCGTGGTTCCAGGCCAGGCCACTGGGAGGGATTTCACCAGTGGGGATGGCACGGATCCATACCAGTGGGTGGGGCTTCTGCAGTGGGCGGGGACTCTGAACTAGACAAAAATGATTGTTTTTGTTTTTCTTTCTCTTTCATGGGGGATTGATGGGGGGGTGATGGGGGTGATGGGGTGATGGGGGTGATGGGGTGATGGGGGATGATGGGGGGGAGTACGAAAAGGTGTCTGCGTGAATCCACTGAACAAGCGTCCTGGTTTCGTGACGTGTATAACTGACGTGGTCATATGGCGTAGTTCATACACACACACACACACACACACACACACGTCTGTCTGTGCGTTAGGTAACACTGGGAAGTCTCTCTCTCTCTCTCTCTCTCTCTCTCTCTCTCTCTCTCTCTCTCTCTCTCTCTCGTTGGGCGGGACGTGTGAGTGACCAGAGGACGTGGTGGGTGTAATAACCCATTTGTATCTACCTATTCTTTTTTTCTTTTTTTTTTTTTGCAAATGGAAAGAGACTAGTATTTTTTTACACTCGTGAAGGCTCCATCTCATCTCATGAGCATGTGTGTGTGTGTGTGTGTGTGTGTGTGTGTGTGTGTAGGGCTATTGCTCCTACCTGGAGACGTGGATACACACACTGTGGTGAGGGTAACGGTGATGGCCGGGTCCACACAAGGACGAGTGTGTAATGAATAACCCGTAACTGGATATTTCATAAATAAGAAATAAAACATTAGCGGGTTTGTGATGTTTCGGGAACGTCGTCTTCCGTATCGTTGCCACCGCCGTCCCGGAGGGATGAGAGAGAGAGAGAGAGAGAGAGAGAGAGAGAGAGAGAGAGAGAGAGAGAGAGAGAGAGAGAGAGAGAGTAAACACTGGTGTGTCAGAATGCCGATCGTATCTTTCATTGTCTGTGATTCAATCTTTGTGTTTGTTTACGTGCATTCTCTCTCTCTCTCTCTCTCTCTCTCTCTCTCTCTCTCTCTCTCTCTCTCTCTCTCTCTCTCTCTCTCTCTCTCTCTCTCTCTCTCTCTCTCTCTCTCTCTCTCTCTCTCTCTCTCTCTCTCTCTCTCTCTCTCTCTGTCTCTCTCTCTCTCTCTCCTACTGTTGCTCTTTTTTTCCAGTAGCCTTTCGGCCAGAGCACCTCACTTGGACCTGTGTGGTCTGTGAATCTATGCAACTCTCCCTCCCTCCCTCCCTCTCTCTCCCTCCCTCTCTCCCTCCCTCCCTCACTCCTCTCCCTCTCTCTCTCCCTCCCTCCCTCGTCAGACCTTCCTCATAACTAGGTATGTCGACCATCCACCGGTCGATGGAGCCTCGATCAATAGGAACATTTTACTGCCCAGGATCGTCACAGAAGCCAATCAATGCGTCCCATTCCCTCCCTCCTCTTGCCTCCTCCTCTTCCACCTCCCTACCTCCCCATGCCAGTCTCCTCCTTCCCTCTCCCATAGTGGATGATCTTCCCCATCCCCTCACCCCCTTGCTCGTCCGAGTGTCAACAGCTCGTAACGAGAGCGATCATGAAGGGGTTTTGATTCTCTCTGGCTGTCACGAGCTGAGGAATGCAGTGAGCTTGTGCCTTCCGGATGGTCTTACGTTCGGGGGTCTCGTATGGGTGAGTTAGTTAGTACGCCACACATCTCTGAAGGTGAGGTGTGGGGTGAGTGTGAGGAGAGGCTCTCTCTCTCTCTCTCTCTCTCAGGACGGAGGACCCTGCCTGGGATGATGAAGAAAGCATTTCTCAAGGATATATATATATATAGCAGAAGGTGAGGTGGTTGGGGGAGAGGGCCCCGGGCGAAATATGAGGAAGATGATGGGGAAGATGATGGGGAAGATGATGGGGAAGATGAGAAGGAAGATGAGGAGGAGGAGGAGGAGGATGGTGGGTCATACGGACCTACATTGGACCTGGAGGACCACACTGACGTGGTTTTCGCGAAGAGGTGAGGTGTCGCCCACTGCCCACACTGTAGCCAAAGGCGGCTGCACCAGGAGGAACTGGATTACTCATTAGTGTTGGTTGTTTTAGCAGATGATCATAGATTAATCCTTTAATTAATCCCCTTTTGGGCACGACGGTACAATCTTCTTAGACCAGAGGTACGATCCTGGGGTACACAACACACAGTGACCCATCTCATTGAGCACGAAGGTACCATTTTTTTTTTCCCAGCAATGGTTGTGGCAAACCCTTGGCCACAGTGACACCCCGAGTTATTTTGACCTACACCCCCACCCCAAAAGGGCTATGTTAAAATACCAAGCCATGGTACCTCAGGGTTCGTGTACCGTCGTGTTTAAAGGGTGTACCGTCATGTTTAAAGGGTGTACCGTCGTGTTTAAAGGGTGGTACCATCGTGTTTAAAGGGTGGTACCATCGCGTTCAGTAGACGCGTAGCGTCAATACGGGAGAAAGTCGAGCACGCAACTTTAAAAATCGTATTTTTTCTCTCCCTCAAATAATGAATATTATTATAACTCTGGCAGTCTGTATTGAGTATCGAACGTCAGTTTTTACAGGTGGATTGTGATGACTGGGTACAACGGATTGTACACCCAGACCGTTGGATCTGAGCTGGCGAACTGTAGCTTTCCTGTTTCTTATGTTAGCTTGATTTCTTTCAACTACATGTAAGGCATGAGATGCCAGCGTCCAGTGTGTGTGTGTGTGTGTGTGTGTGTGTGTGTGTTGTAGGTTGGCATGGGGGGAGGATGGCTGGTCCGTGAGGCTTGGAAAGGGCAGAAAGAGAGGAAAAAGAAAAGAAAATACGTCATTACGTCATTTAGTCTCCCCTGTACGAAGGCTTTCATTAGGAGGGGAAAAAGAGTGTGAGATGATTAGTAGACGGACTCGATTCTAAGGGAGGTGAGTGTAGCGTATTGGGGTTTGACCCTCGTCACAAACAATGTGATTTGTGTGAGTGGGATGACACACATACACTAACCAGTTGGTGTGTGCGTGTGAGAGGATGGATAACTTCATGGCATACATCACATGCCCTTACTTAGGTTGGTAATTTACATGGGTTACCACATTACTGTGGGTTACCCCATCTTCTTGGGTTACCACATTCTCATGGGTTACCACATTTACTTGGGTTACCACATTTCCATGGGTTACCACACATTTACTTAGGTTAACACATTAGGTTACGACACTCTCATGGGCTAACACATTTGCCTGGGTTAACAATTTCCCTTGGTTAACATTTTCTTGGGTTACCACATTCACTCGAGTAACTACATTCCCTTGGGTTACCATATACCTTCGAGTTACCACATACCCTCGGGTTACCAGATACCCTTGAGGTGGATGCTGCGTGACCCATACATTCGTTTTAGCATTAATTTGCTCCCTGGTAAATGAGGCAGTGTGATCAGAGTTGAAGCATCTGTAACAAATAATTATATTGAAAGGTGATATTGTCATATATTTACGTGATCTGTTGTGAATGAATAAATAAAAAAATGGGTTGATCTTAAGTTGATGGCTTAGTTTAGAATGATGCTGTGACCTTATAGAAAGTTGTGACCGTTTTACTGTTACAGCCAGTCATAACTTATGAACAGCTTCGACTCATGGTTCGAACAGCCGTGTTTATAAACAACGCTGAATCGAAGCCCCCCACCATTCTCTTTTTGGGGGGTGATCGACCCATGCCCACACGGCACAAGCAGGCACCAGCGTCATTAATCTTCGTGTGTTTTTTTTCTATACATTCTTTGAGATGCATTGCATTGTTTTCCTCATTGATCACTGGCTATACATTGCACTAAACTGTCCTCGATGACATGTTATCGCTACGATAACTCGAAAGTAATCATTCGCTTCTGTAGTTAACCTTGTAGATGTAAATCGTGTGACATGGTACACAAAACGCATTTAAACGCTGTTCCATTTCATGTTTACGATCTGTCCTGTTTTTCTTCGTGTAGATTTATGCCAAGACATATAGACATAGCATTGAGGCTCTGGGTATATAAAAACACATGACTCCCCTTTGGTAGAATGGTTATGTCAGACAAAAAGGCTGCTATTCTCATTTCCAAACTTTCGTGTAGAAAATAGAAGGAAAATGCTACCGAGTGTTGGGCTTGAAGAGCAACATTACAGAACGTTGGCAAAGGCGTCAGGAATTGAGAGCAGAAAGCGAGAGGTCTTGCCTGTAGCTAGCCATTGATGTAGAAACCCCCCTTCATCTCTACGTCATCTTGTCCTGATGTTCAAGGTTCAGGCAGTCATATACCACGGGAGGTCTACCGCTGAGCACAAGCACCACCGACAGCTTGGTAAACTCCACCTCCTACACTGCTGGTGACAAAGGTAGCGTTG
>NC_092233.1:54826325-54843825 GCF_036320965.1 Panulirus ornatus
ACAAACACAGAACAAAATTGCAAAGTTACAAAATTGTTCTTATTCTTAAGCAGATGACAAAGGAGAATGTGAGAGGGATCAGTCTTTCACACGGGAAGGAAACGGACTGGAGGTTGAGAAAACGGGTTTCAGGTTGGGAAATCGGGTTTAAGGCTGAGAAAACGGGATTCAGGTTGAGAAATCGGGTGTGGGGTTTGGAAAACAAGTTTGGGGTTGAGAGAACGAATTTCAGGTTGAGAGATCGGGTGTGGGGTTTGGACACTGGGTTTGGGATTGAGAAAACGGGTTTCAAGCTGAGAAAATAGGTTTCAGGTTGAGAAATCGGGCGTGGGGCTTAGAAAATGGGTTTCGGGTTGAGAAAACGAATATCAAGATGAGAAAACGGGTTTGAGGCTGAGAAAACGGGTTTGAGGCTGAGAAAACGGGTTTGAGGATGAGAAAACGGGTTTGAGGCTGAGAAAACGGGTTTGAGGCTGAGAAAACGTGTTTGAGGATGAGAAAACGGGTTTGACGATGAGAAAACGGGTTTGACGATGAGAAAACGGGTTTGAGGCTGAGAAAACGGGTTTGAGGCTGAGAAAACGGGTTTGAGGCTGAGAAAACGGGTTTGAGGATAAGAAAAAAGGGTTTGAGGATGAGAAAATGGGTTTGAGGCGGAGAAAACGGGTTTGAGGATGAGAAAACGCGTTTGAGGATGAGAAAACGGGTTTGAGGCTGAGAAAACGGGTTTGACGATGAGAAAACGGGTTTGACGATGAGAAAACGGGTTTGAGGCTGAGAAAACGGGTTTGAGGCTGAGAAAACGGGTTTGAGGCTGAGAAAACGGGTTTGAGGATAAGAAAAAAGGGTTTGAGGATGAGAAAATGGGTTTGAGGCTGAGAAAACGGGTTTGAGGATGAGAAAACGGGTTTGAGGATGAGAAAACGGGTTTGAGGATGAGAAAACGGGTTTGAGGCTGAGAAAACGGGTTTGAGGCTGAGAAAACGGGGTTGAGGCTGAGAAAACGGGCTTGAGGATCAGAAAACGAGTTTGAGGCTGAGAAAACGGGTTTAAGGCTGAGAAAACGAGTTTGAGGATGAGAAAACAGGTTTGAGGCTGAGAAAACGAGTTTGAAGATGAGAAAACGGGTTTGAGGCTGAGAAAACGGGTTTGAGGCTGAGAAAACGGGTTTGAGGATGAGAAAACGGGTTTGAGGCTGGGAAAACGAGTTTGAGGATGAGAAAACAGGTTTGAGGCTGAGAAAACGAGTTTGAAGATGAGAAAACGAGTTTGAAGATGAGAAAACGGGTTTGAGGCTGAGAAAACGGGTTTGAGGATGAGAAAACGGGTTTGAGGATGAGCAAACGGGTTTGAGGATGAGAAAACGGGTTTGAGGATGAGAAAACGGGTTTGAGGATGAGAAAACAGGTTTGAGGCTGAGAAAACGAGTTTGAAGATGAGAAAACGGGTTTGAGGATGAGAAAACGGGTTTGAGGCTGAGAAAACGAGTTTGAGGATGAGAAAACAGGTTTGAGGCTGAGAAAACGAGTTTGAAGATGAGAAAACGGGTTTGAGGCTGAGAAAACGGGTTTGAGGCTGAGAAAACGGGTTTGAGGATGAGCAAACGGGTTTGAGGATGAGAAAACGGGTTTGAGGATGAGAAAACGGGTTTGAGGATGAGAAAACGGGTTTGAGGATGAGAAAACAGGTTTGAGGCTGAGAAAACGAGTTTGAAGATGAGAAAACGGGTTTGAGGCTGAGAAAACGGGTTTGAGGCTGAGAAAACGGGTTTGAGGATGAGAAAACGGGTTTGAGGATGAGAAAACGGGTTTGAGGCTAAGAAAACGGGTTTGAGGCGGAGAAAACGGGTTTGAGGATGAGAAAACGGGTTTGAGGATGAGAAATCGGGTTTGAGGATGAGAAACCGGGTTTGAGGCTGAGAAAACGGGTTTGAGGCTGAGAAAACGGGTTTGAGGATGAGGAAACGGGTTTGAGGATGAGAAAACGGGTTTGAGGCTAAGAAAACGGGTTTGAGGCTGAGAAAACGGGTTTGAGGATAAGAAAACGGGTTTGAGGCCGAGACTAACCCAGAGGCACAAGGGGGTGACTTAAACAAAGAGGATGTAGGGAAGCCTTGCGACACGCAGGACATCTTGAAGACCCAAAGTGAGGGTAGCTAGCATGGCAGACGGGAACATGAGGCAACCAGAGTCTTTAAGGTGCAAATTCTCGACAAGTTGGTGGGTGTTATCGCCTCTCGCCGACGCCATAAGATATATCAACCCACATGAAGCAAAATTGTAAATATATATATATATATTCTTTTTTTTTCCCCTCCTCGAAATGCAATTTCCCTCACTCCCTCCCTCCCTCTCAAACCCCTCACACTAACACCCCCCACCACTCCCTCCTTCCACACCACAGCATCTCCAACAACAACAACCCACCATCACCATCACCACCACCACACCTCCAGCAGCAGCAGAAGGAGCGGTTGTGAACCCTAGTAACGTTTTCCAATATGTTCGTGAGTATTTGGCACGTGGAATTACTTCCTATTGTTGAGTCGAGGGGGGTTAGAGGGTGGGGCGGCGAGGTCGGGGGGGTGTAAGGGTGTGTGTGTGTGTGTGTGTGTGGGGTGGAGGGTAGTTAGGGAGGGTAAGGGAGGGTGTGGTGTGGGGGTTGAGAATAATGAGGCCGGTCAAAACCTCTTGCTAATTGCCAGGGTCTCGTAATGAGACTTGGGAGTGTCCGTTATAAGACGAGACGGTTACCCGGAAGTCAAGACGTTAGGAAAGGAAAATTGAGATATATATATATTTTTTTTCTTTTTTGCTTAGTCGCTGTCTCCCGCGTTTTCGAGTGCAGACGAAAGAAATGGCCCAACCCACCCCCATACACATGTATATACATACGTCCACACACGCAAATATACATACCTTCCAGGAGCATCATATATATATATATATATATATATATATATATATATATATATATATATATATATATATATATATATATATATATATTGGAAAGGATCACAATTTTGCGCGTGATCAAGATATTCCTATGAGTCCATGTGGAAAATGAAACACGAAAAGTTCCCAAGTGCACTTTCGTGTAATACTCACATCATCAGGGGAGACACAAGAGAGAGATATAACAGTCAGTTGGTATACATCGAAGAGACGTAGCTAGGACGCCATTTGAAGAGGTGGTTAACCACAGTGGTGCAAAAGGATCAAGTGGGGCTGAGGCCTAGAGGCTTTAGTTACATTTGCACACCGCTGGAAGAGAGAAGAGTGAGGCGTGACTTGATGGCAACAGCTGAAAGTCTTTATGCCAGATGGATGACGCTGACGGCGAACACAGCTGACTGACAGCGAACAGCTGATTTTGACGGTGAACAGCTGACTGACAGAGAACAGCTGACTTTGACAGTCAACAACTGACTGACAGCGAACAGCTGACTTTAACGGTGAACAGCTGAGATGAAGCTTCGAACAGCAGCTGAACCTTCCAGGAGCACTCTCTTGGTGTCTCGAGACTCGCGAGAACGGCAGCCACGAGACATGAGCTGGTCTCTGTTCGGACCCTTGCGTCCAGTGAAGCCACGAGACATGAGCTGTTCGAACCCTTGCTTCCAGTGAAGCCACGAGACATGAGCTGTTCGAACCCTTGCTTCCAGTGAAGCCACGAAACATGAGCTGTTCGAACCCTTGCTTCCAGTGAAGCCACGAGATATGAGCTGTTCGAACCCTTGCTTCCAGTGAAGCCACGAGACATGAGCTGTTCGAACCCTTGCTTCCAGTGAACCATCTCATGGGGCGCGAGGCGCTGTCCCCTGACCTCTGGGGTCATCCTCCTGACCTCGCACGGCCGCGGGTGCTGGACAGGCCTGAGCAACGTCTCCACTCCTCGCTAGAATGTATCTTTGTTTACCAGTGATGTTGCCACACTGTTGTGAGAAACACTGGGTTCCTTAGCTCACCCCTTGCTGGCGTGTGGTTCATGGAGGTGTTACTGAAACGTTTTGCTAAAAAGTCTCCTTTTGGCGAGGATGTGCGTCATTGGGAGCGAGCTCTCGTCAAAGGACATATCACTTCAAAGGAGTATACAGTTCCCTGCTGCTGGTAGTAGCGCAGACATAGGCTGCAGGAGCCTTCAGGGAGAGGTTCTAGGTTCGTCAGGATTTATTCATAGGATCTGGTCATTGGGGTAATTATCATAGTAAGGATAATATGTTCATGGAAAAACTAGGAAGTCATTCCTTGCACTATACCCGATCTGAGTTGTTCTCAAGCTATAACTGTGTTTATTGATAGATAGATTAGATGGATAGATAGATAGATAGATGAGAGAGAGAGAGAGAGAGAGAGAGAGAGAGAGAGAGAGAGAGAGAGAGAGAGAGAGAGAGAGAGAGAGAGAGAGGAGGGGGTGAATATGTTTATGAATTGATAACCATAAGCTACTGTTAAGTCTACGTCAAGAGGAGAGAGAGAGAGAGAGAGAGAGAGAGAGAGAGAGAGAGAGAGAGAGAGAGAGAGAGGTGAATATGTTTATGAATCGATAACCATAAGCTACTGTTAAGTCTTCGTCAAGGATCCATTATATGATGTAGGGGAGTCCAGTTCCCAGCCCAACTTTCTGGAGTTAAGAACAGAACAAGTTGCCAAGGAGCCTTTCCCAGGAGATGGACATGTGGAGTTGGTAGCCTCGTCCTTCTCCCGCTCGAAGAAAAGACAAAAAAGACAATCCCAGTTCGAAACCCATTGAGCACGATTGTACGACCCTTCAGCACGACAGTTAAGAAGACGTTTGAAAACAACCCTTCATCACGACGGTACACACAACCCTTCATCACAACGGTACACACAACCCTTCATCACAACGGCACACACAACCCTTCATCACAACGGTACACACAACCCTTCATCACTGACGGTACACACAACCCTTCATCACGACGGTACGGCCCCTTTGGCGCCTTGTCTCTGAGATGAACGAGGTCGCAGGCCTTCGTAACCAAGAGGACGTGCTTAGAGGTGTGGTCAGAAAGGTGCCTTTGGGAGCAGCCGATGTGGTCCTTGTGCCGTGGGTTCAGTGTGGCTTGACTGACGAATGCCCACGTCTTCTAGGTCCCATTCCTCACTCTCCTAAGACTCGATTAATGGCAACATGAGCCGTGGTAACTACAATGTCTCTGTTTTGCTCCCTTAGATCGCTGCGTCGCTTGGTGTTAAAGAGAGCGATAGGTCTTGTTCCTGTGTACGAGAAACGTTCCGTCATCTCGTCACACGTTTGATGAAGAAGAAAGTCCAATAGTCATTGGGTAATTGTTCTTCAACGTTGACGAGATGTGAGGTAAACAAAGATGATCCAGTTTTTCTGTGAGGTTCTCTGTGAGAACGTTTCTTGCAAATGTTGCCTTGGTTGTGCATAAGAACGTTTCTCGCCTATGTTTGCGTCTGTTGTTTATGAGAACGTTTCTGAAGATGTTGCCTTGGTTATGCATAAGAACGTTTGTTGCCTGTGTTGCCTTGGTTGTTTACGAGAACGTTTGTCGTCTGTGGTGTCTCATTGGTTGTTTACGAGAACGTTTGCCGTCTGTGGTCTCTCAGTGGCTGTTTACGAGAACGTTTGTCGTCTTTGGTGTCTCATTGGATGTTTACGAGAACGTTTATCGTCTGTGGTGTCTCAGTGGTTGTTCACGAGAACGTTTATCGTCTGTGGTGTCTCATTGGTTGTTCACGAGAACGTTTGTCCCCTGTGGTGTCTCAGTGGTTGTTTACGAGAACGTTTATCGTCTGTGGTGTCTCAGTGGTTGTTTACGAGAACGTTTGTCGTCCGTGGTGTGTCAGTGGTCGTCCCACAGGCTCACAGCCACAGCTGAGCGAGATGTGGCGTCTTCTCATCACTTGTTTGGAGGAGGAAGTGACTGACTGCGCTGTTGATGATAATGATATAATGATAATGATAATACTAATAATAATGATAATAATAATGCTAATAATAATGATAAAAATAGTAATAATAATTATAATAATGATAATGATGATAATAATGATAATAATAATAATGATAATAATAATAATAATGATAATAATAATAATAATAATAATAATAATAATAATAATAATGATAATAATAATTGTGATTAAAACACCACAAATTCCTTAAGGCGAGGCAAGGGTAAGTCTTTTGCTATGTGATTAAGACGAAGTTGTGTCGTATTTAACAACAACAACAAGAATTTTGTTTACCTCTGAAAACAACAAGGAACTCCTTTGCCTCACAAGGTACACACAGGGAAAGTACCACCACTTCCCCCCCCCCCCCCTTACAACACTCGACTCTGGCCACCGTGGCTGGGGGCAGCAGTATAGGACCCGCGTTCGACCCCCCTCAAGAATCAATGAAAAGCTCTCAGGCAGCTTCGGGGGGGTGTGTAACAATGTGTCCCGGAAGTAATACAAGAGAGAGAGAGAGAGAGATGGTCGTGTAGACAACACGACGTCCCTGGCCGGTCACACGACGTCCCTGGCCGGTCCCACGGAGAGTGAGGCACGGAGGAGGAGGAGGAGGAGGTGGTGATGAGGCGGTGTCATTAAGTCGTGCTCTGTTATGTACACCGCTGATGCCGGGTGGATGTAGGAACGGGGGATTCAAAAGCTTCCACAAGAACCCGATTGGACTTCCTTTTTCCCCTTCAGCGACGACGTTGTTCATTAAAAGGTTTAAACCTGAGGGTGGTGGCGCGCGTGCAGCTGGAGGCGTGGATGAAGGACACGGGAGATACGTTATACAGATAATGAGTTTGATGGCAATGCGGAAAAGCTGGCATAAAATATGTTGAGGTCGTCATGTGAAGGTTATGTCCGGACGTAATGAGAAGGGAGGTCTACCCTCACACACGTATACTTGTTACTCTTTGATGTTAAAAGTGGTTAATGTTACTACACCCACCTTTTTCTTTTTCCCCCGCTACGGGTTCTTTGAACGAAAACATGGGCTGTGTGACACCTAAAGAAAAATGCTTCGTTCGCTCCCATAAACTCTCTCGTCTAAACTTAGAAATGTAAATTGAAACCATTATTCCTTCGAATGAAGAGCTTCGGTGGTCTTAGTGTTGTTCATATATGTTTTCGAACCCACAGTTTGGTTTAGAATGCTAAGCCGAAGTTTACGAACCACTTGTGTGTGTGTGTGTGTGTGTGTGTGTGTGTGTGTGTGTGTGTGTGTCGATTCGTTAAAAACAAACCACGTGAAATTTATTAAGGGAATTTTATTCCTCCCCTATTTTTTTTTACAGTTTTCAGGAGAGACTGTTGAAAAGTATCGTTCCTTGAAACAAACTTGATATTTGAGGTGGCTTAATGTCAGCTGTATGTGTGTGTATGATTTCCAGCTCGTGGGGAGTGAGGAGGCAGAGAGAGAGAGAGAGAGAGAGAGAGAGAGAGAGAGAGAGAGAGAGAGAGAGAGAGAGAGAGAGTGTTGGGAGTTGGTTGGTTGGTTGGCCTCCCTCCCGCTAGGTAAATCTCACATCGGGCTGTGGAGTCGAGTGATGTAACGAGGCCCTGTATGCAAACATTAGGGACTGCGTCATTTGAGAAATGTGACGGACGCGCAGTCAATACCGGGCCCCCCCGCTGGATAAACACGCCTGTATTATTTTGGTCTTGGCGTAACCCGAATATGTATTACATGTGTTAGTTTAGATTTCAGCACTATGTTTCTTCCTTATCTATGGGGCCTGGGACGTGTCGCTGTTGCTCTTGCTCTCTCTAGGGATTTCTTTGTGGCACAGTCTTGTCTGTAAGACGTTCAGTTGGTGTTGCACAAAGAGAGTCCAGTGGCAAAGTAGACCAGTGTCTCGTAAAGTGTTATATGTTCTGGCCACTGTTATTGTGTTCATGGCTCGTCCAGTTCCTCATTATGAAGGAAAGTCTGGTCCATTCTATTTATGGTGAAGCTTAAACTGTCCCAGTGTTTCACTGGTGGTACAGTCAAATCATTTGTTCCAGTCATGTCATACTGGCATTGGTTTCATTTAGAGTGTAGTCTGGTCCGGTGTTTCATTTACAGTAGCGAAAACTGGTCTATTGTTTCATGTATAGGAGCAAAGTTTGTTCAGGTGTTTCATTTACTGTATCAAAGTCTGGTCAGGTGTTTCATTTACTGTATCTAAGTCTGGTTAGGTGTTTCATTTACTATATCAAAGTCTGGTCAGGTGTTTCATTTATTGTATCAAAGTCTTGTCTATTGTTTCATTCATAGCAGTGCAGACATGTTCGGTGTTTCATCTATAGTAGCACAAACCGATCTGGTGTTTCGTTTATATCAGCACAGTCAGGTCCAGTGCTTCATATACAACAACACAGTCTGGTCCGGTGGTTCATATATAGCTCAGTCTGGTCCGGTGTTTCATTCGCAGCAGAGAGTATCGGTGCTTCACTGTGTTGGAATGAGTCACTCTGGCGGTATCATCTGTAGGGCACTTATCTTCGTTTTCATTTGTTGTGGTTTGGTTCATGGGTGCCTTTCTCTATCAGTCTGCTCTTCTTATTATTTGTTCTTGGGCAGCGAGGGCCTCTGGGAGGGTGGGGTTTCATTCTTCATCTGTTTCGAATAATTTTTGTTCCGTGTTTTACTCCTTCTAGTGATTCGCTTGTAGTAAGTCCCACATGATGTGTGGGTGTGCTTTGGGCATCTAATGGTGGACTTGTCCAATGTTCTGTTGGGGGTAACGTTCAATCTATTTTGCAGTAACGTTCTTCTAATGGGTAACGTTTTTTTTTTCTTATGGCTGTAACGTTATCATTTCAATGGTAACGTTCATCTGTTTGGGGTAACGTTTGTTAGGGAAACGTTTTTCTGTTTTGAGGCTGACGTTTTTTTGTGTGGGTGTAACGTTATGTTCCTAAATATCTAAATAACTTGGTCCTATACATATGTAGGTAACTTGGTCCTAGTTATGTAAGTAACTTGGTCCTAGTTGTGCAGGTAACGTGTTCCTAGTTATGTAGGTAACTTACTCCTAGTTATGTAGGTAACTTACTCCTAGTCATGTAGGTAACTTGGTCCTAGTTATGTAGGTAACTTGTTCCTGGTTATGTAGGTAACCTGGTCCTAGTTATGTAGGTAACTTACTCCTGGTTATGTAGGTAACTTACTCCTAGTTATGTAGGTAACTTGTTCGATTTTCTTGCCACGAAATCTTATCCCTAGTTATTCAGGTAAGGTCCGGCTAGTTATGAAGATAACCCCTTCCTAGTTGAGTAGGTAACATATTACTAGTTACGCAGGTAACTGACCCCTGGATGCTTCACGTTGACCTGGATTTCCACCGCTGGTCGAAGGCAGTGTCCTGGTACTGCTGCTGGTGCAGGAGGAAGCTGTGCCGCAGTCAGCCACCCAGCCAGCCACCCAGCCAGCCACCCAGCCAGCCAGCCAGCCACCCAGCCAGCCAGCCAGCCAGCCAACCAGCCATCCAGCCAGCCACCCAGCCAGCCAGCCACCCAGCCATCCACCCAGCCAGCCCAGCCATCCAGCCATCCAGCCAGCCATCCAGCCAGCCACCCAGCCAACTGGTCGGCTGGTCCTACCGGCCAACACGGCGTTGATTTACCGTGTAGCAGTTAGGAGAGGCAGTAGCGTTGCGCATGCGCCAGCTAATGGCTGGATAAGTCGGAGTCCTGAACATTTGGTGGGGTGGGTGATTATCCAGGCGCTCGCGTCTTCCCGGAACTTTGTTCTGCGATGTGGTTTGGGTTCACCCGTTAATGACGCGGTGGTTTGTGGCTGACACGAGAGGCAGAGAGTCGATGCCCCATGGCCCAGGCTTGGGATACGAGCGTGACGTGTGTGTGTGTGTGTGTGTGTGTGTGTGTGTGTGTTTCCAGCCTTACCCGTGTATCATGATGGACACCATCAATGAAAAAAAGAAAGAACAAAGAAAAAAAGAGAGAAGGAAAGGAAATATATTTGTCGAGAATAGCCCCCCCACCATATATAAGTTGGTTCCACAAGATTAATGTCGGCACGCAAGTCCAGCAGGGGGAGGGAAGGGGGTAAGTAAGAGAAAAGGTCAAACACGGCCAAACTAATTACAAAACTCAGGAAGGGGTGCTGAGAGATCAGAGTGTTTACGTATGGCAGCGGCTGGGGGGGGGGGGGGGGGGGAAATAATGAGATAGACTGTGGGTGTTGGGACGAGGCCCTTTGCCATAACATAGCAGGAGGTCCTGGGAAACATTGATGGCACGCGGGGAACAATAGTTGAAATTCTCATGATGAGAGAGAGTCGAGAGAGAGAGAGAGAGAGGGAGGATAGAAAGAGGTTAGAGAGAGAGAGAGGAGAAAGATGTGGGTGAACATAGGAAAAAGGGAAGAGCTGAACAGGAGGAGTAAAGAGGAAGAAGAGAGAGAGGTCCATTTGGTTAGGATATAAGAAGAGGACTGTGGGGGGAGTGAGTGGAGGAGAGAGAGGAGGTGTTGGGTGGGCGGCGGAGTTGGCGATAGTTTGGGCGGGTGTGGTTGGTGAGGCTGGAAGCGACCCGCCTCGATCAATACCCATGCTGCCACCACCACTACTCCACCACTGCTTCACTATGATGGCGCTGGTGTCCGCCATGTACACCAACCATCATTTCAGTCTACCTTGGTTCCATCCAGAGGAAGGGACGTCCTGTAATGAGTGCCACAGTTGTTCCATTCTGGCCTGCCTGGGCTCTCCCTTCCACCCCCCAATCGTTCCATCCAGTTGGGCTGGCGCGACCTAATTGACCATTCTTCCACCTAACTCCACCACTGCTCCAATACACTTTATTCCACTTTTCTCTTCCACCCACTCCACTGTTGTCTCCCCTCCCTCCATCCTGCGGTCTGGTGAAAAGACATCTGTACCACTTTTCCACTTTGCTCCACCCTCTTGCTTCCTAGTGTCTGTTCCAGTGGTCATCACTCACCCAGTGTGTGCCACCTCCTCGACCTCCTTTCTGCTGCACCACGCCTCCACATCCCACCACAGTGGCCACATCAGCACAAATAACCCGCTTGGTTAGTTCGTCAGTGTACCACCTTACTAAGCCAGTGGTTGAGCGTTTACACACCGCCACTGTTCATCTCCCACTATCTTATTTCAGGGTCTTAGCTCTGCACCTGTCTCCTGTCACATCTCTAACACTGCACCTGTCTCCTGTCACATCTGTAACGCTGCACTTGTCTTCTGTCACATCTCTAACGGCGCACCTGTCTCCTGTCACACTTTCAACACTGCACAATTCTCCTGTCACACTTCTGACAATGCGCCTGTCTCTTGTCACACTTTCAACACTGCATCTGTCTCCTGTCACAGCTCTAACAATGCGCCTGTCTCCTGTCACACTTTCAACACTGCATCTGTCTCCTGTCACACCTCTAACAATGCGCGTGTCTCCTGTCACACTTTCAACACTGCATCTGTCTCCTGTCACACCTCTAACAATGCGCCTGTCTCCTGTCACACTTTCAACACTGCATCTGTCTCCTGTCACAGCTCTAACAATGCTCTTGTCTCCTCTCAGTTTTCGTATTCTCCACCTGTCATCTATCGGAACTCTAGCCCAACACCTGTCACATGTCGGAACTCTCGCGCAGCACCTGTCATCTGTCAGAGATCTAACGCTCTGCGCCTGACACCTGTCACGACCCTGACCTGTCGTCTTGTCATATGGCCAAGTCTGCTACTTGTCATATGTCAGTATTCCAATACTGCACCATTCAGGCTTCCGCTCCTACACCTGTCATATGTTAGACCTCCCGTCTCTGTCAAAGGTCATGACTTCATGACTCCTCCTGTCACATGTCAGGCCTCGAGCGCTTCACTTGTCATCCGTCAGACTTCTAATACTGCACCTGCCACATGCGAGAACTTTAACTTTACGGCCATTTTCTGTTGTCATTCAAGCTGTGCTGCCCTGGTCCTCCGCCGCCAGCGACCCACACATTAAGGTGGTGATATCAGGACAAGGATGATGGAGAGTGATGTGGGTGAAGAACAGGGTTGGTTTTATTGGGGAGGAAGGAGGGAACGCAACAGGGTGCTTGATCAGTCTCATGGCTGTATGACCGTGTGAGGCAGGCGAGGGAGGTGCCTCAAGGAGGAGTGGCTTTTAGCGAGATGTGCAGTTGCCCCCTACCTCCTTCTTCTCCCACCTCCTACCTTAGCTCCTCCTCTGTACACCTCACCTCCTACACACGTTTATAGAGACTCACAAGTTGATAGACTGACGCATGCTGTGTACGTCTTCCCTCCCCACTGTGTCCCCCGCTCCTCCCCACTAGTGTAAACACTCCTGATATACTGATACACGATGTGTAAATGTGTTCTCCCCATTCGTGCTCCCCCTTGGAGTGTAAATACGGACTCTTCCACTAACACAAATTACTTTAGCCAAGGTATATGGTAGTCGCGGACCACACTATAAGGAAGTGCCACGGTCACTAGCCCAGTCCTCCCTCTCCTTCCACGAAGACATCATCCAGTCCGCTCGCTCTTCCCTCACTCCACACACTCCTGGCGCTCTCTCACAACCCCTGCCTCTGCTCCTAGGTGAGTGCCTTTACCTGCAACCGGGAGCGCTCTAGGACTCACGCCTCAGTATGGTTATCTACCCTTCCTGCGCGTCCGTGCAAGCCGTGATGCCTCCTCACCATCCTCTGCTTCTGTTCCTCCTACTCCACCTGCCTCAGTACCTCCGCTTACGTTCCCCCTTACTTTCCCGTTCCTCTTCCTCCTCGTTCTTTTCCTCGCTCCGTTCGTCTCGTCCCACGACCAGTACGATGCCGTCAACACAGCCTTCATTCCAGTCTCTGTCGGGCAGAAGTGATTTCCAGTGTCTTCACAACACAAGACTATCGCCAGGCGCAGCTCCGCAACTCTGGGTTAGCGCCTCTCAACGGAGCCTCTTTAAGATCGCCAACATCTCCAGAGTGCACAACTATTGTTCCATTGGCCTCCGAAGTACTCAGCATCATGGTGTCGAACCCTCATAGCGTCTCCGACACTCGATATAAAAGATCTGCTTTCACCGTGTCTTGGACTTAACCCCTTTTGTGTATGATCTGTCAGTCTCCTCACCGCTGGTCACTGAGGACCTTATCTCGATTTTCAGTACCGTCTACTGAGAGTTGGAACCAATAGACAGCACCATTGCTCGGTATCGAGGATCTAAACCCTTTAACCGCAGCCATCCAGCACTCGCGACACAAAAGGCTCTGAAACTTTCGACATCTTAGATACCCAACGCCTTTGCTATTGTGGATATGATCCCTTGTCTTGTTCGTTCTCCTTATAGTTTACGAGTCTCAGATCGCGTCTAGAATACGCCTCGTTTGCTAAGCCGGTGTCTTATTCTGGACCTGTCTGATAGGACGAGGCATTAAGGTACAAAAGACACCTCTCCTCCTCCTCCCTCGCTCCCTCAGAGTCGTCACTCAAACTGATGTAAACGGATTCAGGGAGAAACGAGGTGGAGGTGGAGGAGGGAGGGCGGGCGAGCGGGAGGGGAGTGTCATAATCTGCGTGATAACACCAAACAATGTTTACTGCCACGAGGCCATTACCTCGACGCCCTAATGGTGTGCCCCTCACCTGGCTCAACCCCTAGCACCCCAGTCATAAACTGTGGGCGCCAGTGCGGCTCTTCTAGGCCCCATTGGTGCTCTTCTGGGGCTCCAGTGATGCGTGCTCCTCTGGGCCCCAGTGGTGATCCTTTTGGCCCCACTGGTGTTCCTATGGGCCTCAGTGGTGTTCCCTGGCCTCAGTGGTGTTCCAATGGGCCTCAGTGGTGTTCCTGGGCCTCAGTGGTGTTCCCCTGAGCCCCAGTGGTGTTCCTCTATACCCCAGTGGTGCTCTGGTGTGTTCAGTATCCAATGCTATGATCTGCACTAGGCATTTCGTGATCGTATTGCTTAACGATCGTCCTTTGTGCTCATTTAGACTTACTGCCCATTGACGAGTCCTTTAATGATTCATAATGACTGGACCATGCCATTCCAGACTGACCATACGTCATAGCTGTAATTTGGTACTTAGCATACCAGCGTGCCACGCGGTGAGACCAGGGTTTCGAATTCCTATGCGTCCAGTACATGTTTAAGGACCAAATAGGTATTTCATGTTGGTATATGTGAAAAAGAAGTACACATTAATATGATGTATGGCATCTTAAAACTAATTCAAAACTACGAAATGCCATTTGGTTATATATTTTTTTTTCACTTTGGTTATGTGTTGTTTTATTAATATACAATTGTTTAACCGGATTGCCATTCAGTCCAAAGCTTTAAACCGAGGTAAAGCTGTGGGTTCGAACATCCCTGTTGGTAATGGTTGGTAACGTAGGAATGTTGATTGACGTCATGTCCCGCCACTGCCTCATGTTGGTACCACTGTGTGTGTGTGAGTGTATGTGTGTGTGTGTGTGTGTGTGTGTGTGTGTGTGTGTGTGTGTGTAATTACTATTTTGTGTGCGAAGGGGGGATGGGGGGAGAGTTTTACACCCATGTTGCCCCAGTCTCTTAACCTTGTATATGTATGTAACGTGTCCTTATTCCTGTGCGTATACATACACCTACACCTCAGCTTAAGCCATTTATCGACGCACCCCCAAGGGGGTAGTGGATGAACAGCTGGGCTTTGACGAGGAGCTGACTGCCGCTCGCGCCCGGGATTCGAACCCTATGCAAACTCAAACCTGGTCGGTCTCACGCTGCTTCATGGTCAATAACGCTAAAGCGCTACATGATGTTTGTGTGTGTGTGTGTGTGTGTGTGTGTGTGTGTGTGTGTGTGTGTGCATTCTAGTCGGCACAATAACTCAGAACACTGCATGACTGGAATGGTCATGCGTGGACCACAGGTGCCCACCCATCATGGAAGTGAGGAACTGATTTCAGGCATGGGTGAAGGTATCTTCAAACCGGAGTGTGACAGACTTTGAAAATGAGTTCAAAGCTGAGATGGAGAGAGAGAGAGAGAGAGAGAGAGAGAGAGAGAGAGAGAGAGAGAGAGAGAGAGAGAGAGAGAGAGAGAGAGAGAGAGGAGTAACGAGCGCCAAAGACGACCAGACCAGCATATGTGGCTAGCCGCTACACATCCGCCGTGGGAAAGATGACTTATCTCTGATCCCGTCAGTCCCATTCACTAGTGTGAAACACTGGCTAGAAATGGAATGGAGTCTGTCATTCTTTATTCAGTTACATGATCAGTTCTCCTTCGATGAAAAAAAGGTGGGTAAATGGATTCATGAAAAAAAGAATTAGCCAAAGGCCTGATTTTGATTTTAAAAACCTTTTCTGACTGTATTGGAACCTAATTTTTTTTTCATAAATTGATTACTGCTCAGTGGAAATATCAACGCATGTCAGTGTTTCACTGGGAAAACCACTTGAAGCTGTGCTTCCTTTCCCACTGGGAAGATGACTTGATATTGTACCTCGTTTCCCACTGGGGAAATCACTTGAAATTGTGCTTCGCTTCACACTGGGAAGATGACTTGACATTGTACTTTGTTTCCCACTGGGAAAGTCACTTAAGACAGTGCTTCGTTTACCACTGGGAAAAAAATATATCGCCAGATGGCTGAATGAAAGATCTGGGCCTGTAATCATTAGGGGATCAACCTACCATTATTGATAACCCAGTTCCATTCGTGGGTGAAAAGAGATGAAGAGTGTTTCACAGACTCGTACATTATCACGGGCATGTATCGGTCACTGTTTACCAAGATAAGTTCGTTAGCTAAATATTTGGACGGTTGGAGCCTGCAGAGAGAGAGAGAGAGAGAGAGAGAGAGAGAGAGAGAGAGAGAGAGAGAGAGAGAGAGAGAGAGAGAGAGAGAGAGATGATCACTCCAAAGGTGCTCGTAAATTATGAGTTCGAAGAGGAAGAGAGGAGAAGGATTGTGCTCTTAAGCTCCGTACACAATTTTAATTTTATCGTTTCGTTTTATTCTCTCCTATGTACGATGTCTTAACCTCTTGAGTACGATAACATAACCTCGTGAGTACGATAACTTGACCCCATTAGTACGATAACCTGACTCCATGAATACGATAACCTGACTCCATGAGTACGAGAACTTAACCCCATGAGTTTACGATAACTTGACCACATGAGGACAATAACTTGACCCCATGTGTACGGTAACTTTACCCCATGAGTACGACAACTTTACCCCATGAGTACAATAACTTGACTACATGAGTACGATAGCTTGACTCCATGGGTACGATAACTTAACCCCTTGTACGTGGGAGTAGGCGGGAGGGACAGATAACAGATCTGGAGGTACCTGGATGAGGTACTCTCCAGGAAGACGTAATATCATTCATGGTAGGGACAGGACAGGACAGAAGGCACCTTCCAACCCACCACCACGACTTCAGACACAACAGACAACAGGGGGGAAAAAAAAGAAAAGAAAAGAAAAACCCCTTGACAAGGAGCATTTAAGTGGATGGAGAGAATATACTGCCATGGGAAGTTTATAGGAAAGTGTCAATGGCCAAAAAAAGTTCCCTCGTATAACTCCAGTGGGGTGCTCAGGGGGAGGAGGCTCAAATGTAACGGAACCAAAAATATAAAAAAAAGTGAGTTTTTAAACAAAAGCTCTGTTCAAATATGCTACAATAAGACAGGAAAAAAAAGATATGCGAGTTTTTAAACAATAGCTTTGTTCCCCCTCTCTCTCCCCAACCCCACCCACCCTCCCTCCCTTTTTTTTTGCGGATAGATAGATAACACTGAAGACTTTGTTTATCTTTAATTTTCCGAAAGATGGAGCAGAGAAGGGGGCCAAGTGAGGATATCCCCTCAAAGGCTCAGTCCTCTGTTTTTAGAGCGTTACCTCGCTAATGCGGGAAATGGCGAATATGTATGAAAAAAAGAAAAATTATATATATATATATATATATATATATATATATATATATATATATATATATATATATATATATATTTTTTTTTTTTTTTTTCTTTTTCTTTTAAACTATTCGCCATTTCCCGCGTTAGCGAGGTAGCGTTAAGAACAGAGGACTGGGCCTTTTTTGGAATATATATATATAATTTGTCTGCAAATTTTCCCAGTTTCTTAATAGATTTTGAGCTCATTGAAGCTTGCTCATCCACAATATGGTATCATCGTGTTACCTTTGAAATCGTAACCGAAATTGGCCGTCCGGAATTGGCAGTTTGACCCGGATGACAGTGTCACCATTGGTACAATGCATTTCACCAGCTCTGCCACACCAAACCTGATCTCTTGTTTGTGGCTATCACTATGTGTCATGTGTCAGTGCCTCTCGTTTGGGGTTTCAGATCTTTGGACTTGAAACTGTAGCCTTCAATTGGACTTGGTTACGCTGTTGCTGTCATGTTCATCTAAATGAATTCCCTTCTTAGTGTTGGGTTTGTTAAATTCTACAGTCGCTACCTCACTGTTATCCACTGGAAGTTTAATCTCTTCACTTAATGTAGC
>NC_092233.1:54848825-54856325 GCF_036320965.1 Panulirus ornatus
TCGTGCTCTTGGATCGTACCGTCGTGGTCAAGGGTCACACCATCCTGCTTGTGGGTCGTACCTTCCTGCTATATAGGGTCGTACCTTCGTGCTCTTGGATCATACCGTCGTGGTCAAGGGTCACACCATCCAACTTCAGGGTCGTACCTTCCTGCTATATAGGGTCGTACCTTCGTGCTTCAGGATCGTACCGTCGTGGTCAAGGGTCACACCATCCAACTTCAGGGTCGTACCTTCCTGCTATAGGGTCGTACCTTCGTGCTCTTGGATCGTACCGTCGTGGTCAAGGGTCACACCATCCAACTTCAGGGTCGTACCTTCCTGTTATAGGGTCGTACCTTCGTGCTTCAGGATCGTACCGTCGTGGTCAAGGGTCACACCATCCAACTTGAAGGTCGTACCTTGCTGCTATAGGGTCGTACCTTCGTGCTCTTGGATCGTACCGTCGTGGTCAGGGGTCACACCGTCCAACTTGAAGGTCGTACCTTGCTGCTATAGGATCGTACCGTCGTGGTCAAGGGTCACACCGTCCTGCTTGAGGGTCGTACCCTCCTGCTGTATAGGGTCGTACCTTCGTATTCAAGGAGAGACGTGTCCTCGATCAATAGTCACAGAGATGAATGTCATTAATTGCCTTAATGAACGGGTCATTCCCTCACACACATACTTCTGGCCCAGCTCGTTGTGGTCGCTGGCGGAAAGATCTCCAACTATGGCGAGATCACGAGGACGATTAGCACAGGTGCGCCTCCTCCAGGCGTCCTCCAGTGACGTAGATGGCGATAAAGATCTTGCCCCTGGAGGCGAGTCATGGCTTAAGGGATGATGTCGGCCGAGAGAGCCCTTTTCCTGAAGGAAGACGCCTCCACAATTCATCGTCCCTTGTGATGAGTTGGCGAGCGGTGGCATATGTTTACATATATGGCCATTGCATTCCATTACCCAAGTCATTCATTGCGGGATTTAGGAATAGAGAATATTTCATAGGGAGACATTTGTGTTTCCCGGATTGTATATATATAAAAAAAAGAATAGATTGAGCCTTCGGCTCATATCATTTGTCACGGGATGGGATTGGATGTAGGAAGGAGAGGAAGCAGAAGGTGACATAGGGTGGCGTAGCGGGGACGTAGAGGGCCACAAACGGAGAGGCGAACTCGGGCAGTTCTCGAGGAGGGACGTGACAAAGAGGTTGAGGTGTAGAGAAACACCTGGAAAGTATGGGAGAGGCGAAACACGACAGTAGACGAGAAATATGGGATGTTGAAGAGGCAAGACTTGGAAGGGAGGGACATAAAAGTGATATGAGATGAATAGAGGATATGAAATAGCGTGGACCATGATGGGGGACTAGTGGATGGCAGGTCATACTCTTGGTGGTATGAAGGATATGGTCTACGTAGAGAATAGGCGAGGAAGCCATGATGAAACTACACAAATAATGAAAATGGAAAACTACAAAACAGTACAAATTATTCTATGGCCATGATGTTTATTCATTTTGATGTTCTGATTAATCTCTCAAGTTATCTTTGTCTGTATTGAGTCCGCACTGATGATAGATTGTTTAGTCAATTCGCAATAAAAAAAAAAAAACCAAGAGATTACCTCACGTTTTACTCCCAGTTTTCAAGCTTTAGTCTTCCAGCAAACCCTTTCTCGAACGGACCAGCGATATTGGAAGGTTTGTGGCTAGGCTAACCTAAGGTTACTAGAGGAGGAGCTGTCGGGTACCAGGGTCCGTGTTAGGTTACTAGTGCTCCATATTTTGGACCAATCCGGACCAAGGAGGTCTATCTTGGGTTACTGTGGTCACCTTTTGGCTCTTAGGGCATTCACAAGGTGTTCGTTCCTCTTCGTCAATACAGATGAAACAGGAGGAAGAAGTAAGTATAGCCAGGCTTCCAGCTATACCTGAGGACGTCACCATAGCTTCCTTATGAACAGTTGCGACGACTCCAGTTAGAGTCTCTGTTGCGTCGAGGTCACGTACTGACCTCCTGCAGCCGGAGGAGGTGGACCTACACTAAGAAGATTGCGCCATCTGCTCGTAAATGCTTGACTTACCGCCTGCGGACACACCCAGAGTCTGGGGGAGTAAACTGAGATAAACGCATGCGTCCCTGATGTATGTGCCTTCATCTGGGTCTATTCTGAGGTAAGGTAGCCCAGCAAGAGACCACTTCCAATACCCATTTCATCTCTGACGTGACGTGTGTATGATGATAGATGATAGATCTATGGTCATTAAGGAGAGATAATCGATCCATCGTGATGGGATTGTAAGAGAACGGGACAGTCTGCAGGGGTTCGAATGTCCCATAATTACTTCTGGGCTAGCGTAAGTAGAGGGAGGAGGAGAAGGGTGGAAGATGATAACTCATAGTCGATCTCTCACACGCTGATATATATATAATTTCTGTGACCGTCACATCCGTTACCTTCTCCCACTCTGTGGTTGACGGTAGATGTCAGCCCGTCATACTTCACTCGCTCTAGGTTCGTTGTATAGGGTTCCCTCTGGTGGTGGTCGCTGAGATAATCGTAAGTACTTCCCCCGCGACTCGACGGATCTTACTTGAGACGTCTTTGAAAGGACCGACCTGCTCGAACCCTTGAGAACGACGTTACGGCCCCTGAGCACGACGGTACGGCCCTTGAGCACGACGGTACGGCCCTTGAGTACGATGGTACGGCCCTTGAGCACAATGGTACGGCCCTTGAGCACGTCTGTGTGGCCCTTGAGTACGACGGTACGTCCCTTGAACTCGACGTTACGGCCCTTGACCATGACGATACGATTCCTTGAGCACGACGGTAAGGCCCTTGAGAACGATGGTACGGCCCTTGAATACGACTATACGGCCCTTGAGCACGACGGTACGGCCCTTGAGTACGACGGTACGGCCCTTGAGTACGACGGTACGGCCCTTGAACACGACTGTAGGACCCTTGAGTACGACGGTACGGCCCTTGAGTACGACAGTACGGCCCTTGAGCACGATGGTACGATTCCTTGAGCTCGGCGGTACGGCCCTTGAGCACGACGGTACGGCCCTTGAGCACGACGGTACGGCCCTTGAGCACGAGGGTACGATTCCTTCAGCACTTAGGTACTTCCCCCGAATATGATGGCTTGGCCTTTGACCCAAAGCGATAGGAATCAGGTCAAGTCTTGAAAGAATCCAGAGAAGAGCAGCAAAGTTAATGTAAGGAACGTTTAATGAGCTCACCTGGAAAAAAAAATGATTAAATGGACGGAAGTTGAGCTACAGAATCAAGGTGTCTGTGTGGGGGAGTTTGTGGGAGATTTGAAGTTTAAAGAAAGAGATATGTTTCTCCAGTAGAGGAATGCTGTTTTCTAGAATATAGGTCACAGAAAACTGGAATAAGCTGCACTCACTATGTGCTAAATGAAGAAGGGGGGAAAAAGAAAAGACTCGTTTTGGAAGAGTAACTGTTTGTTTATCTTCTGTTGCTGAATTATGAATCTATGGATAAAGGCATCAGTATCCGCAGTTCACCTTGCTTGGAACCGTTAGAGGCTGCCAACAGGTCTCTCTCTCTCTCTCTCTCTCTCTCTCTCTCTCTCTCTCTCTCTCTCTCTCTCTCTCTCTCTCTCTCTCTCTCATCCCTAATCATCCTCAGCTTCTTCGCCCATTCATTCCTTCTTCTTTCACTACTTCCATTTTATTCACACTGTTTTCCCAGACGCATTCCTTCTCTTTTCAGTATCTGTATCTTCTTCCTGTACATTTATGCATTTTTGGAGGGGGGTCTGAGTGTTCCTCCTACTGCACTGCTACGAGACATTGTCTTCCTCATTCTGTCTCTCATCTTTGGGTCTCTCCGTGTCTCCCGCGTCATGCCCCCACTGCCTCCTGGAGTCCCCGTGTGGTCGGGCCATGGTAGAGGCCTTGCTCTGCAAGATACAGACACAAGGAGAAAGAATTTTGAGACACAGGTGCCATCCAGAGGCGTCTTTGGAGAGATGCTTTGATTAGGTGAGAGAGGGGGGGGGGGAAAGGGAGAGAGAGAGAGAGAGAGAGAGAGAGAGAAAGGAAAAATATAGGTATGAGAATCATTAGGGAGAGGAAGGGAGGGAGGGAGAGAGGCAGGGAGGGTGGGAGAGTGTGAGGTAAATAATATAACAGTATCGACGGTCAGGCGTCGTCCGATTCCACACCTACCAGACTCACTCTCCCGCCTCCTCCCCAGACCTTGGTCCCTCATAACTCTCTCTCTCTCTCTCCGCCTCTCACATGGGACCACATACGGCTGGATCTCCCCCATCCCCCATCACGTTACGACCACGGCATATGACGTCAATCAAAGACACCTCCCTCCTTACCGGGACGTGTGTTCTACGCCTGCTTGGACGTGGTCTGTGCCTGTCAAAGACGTATTGTGTGCTCGCCAGGACGTGTTTTGTGCCTGAGACAAGAGACCCTCCGAGCGCATCCCGCTCGTATCGCAACTGGTGAGGATGTGCAGCGCCTCGAGGGGGGTGCCATAGGATTTGACAAGAACCTGAGAGACATTGGTTCTGCCGGGCTGTCATGGTGTTGGAGACTGAGGGAGAGACTGTGGGTGGATGGTTGGGGATTCTGTTGGGCTGTCATGGTGTTGGAGACTGAGGGAGAGACTGTAGGTGGATGGTTGGTGGTTCTGCTGGGTTATCATGGTGTTGGAGACTGAGGGAGAGACTGTGGGTGGATGGTTGGGGATTCTGTTGTGTTCTTGGTGTTGGAGACTGAGGGAGAGACTGTGGGTGGTGGATGGTGGGGGTTCTGTTGGGTTGTCTTGGTGTTGGAGACTGAGGGAGAGACTGTGGGTGGGTGGTGGTGATGGTGGCAGGGGGGGCCAGAACCAGAGAGAGAGAGAGAGAGAGAGAGAGAGAGAGAGAGAGAGAGAGAGAGAGAGAGAGAGAGAGAGAGAGAGATGGTCTGAAAAGGGTGAGCATTTTACACAATTATCTCACTACCCTACAAATGTCGAAACATCCGGTAAAAAAAAGAGAAAAAAAATGGTAAAAATAACAGAACTGAAGATGTAACTTACTCAAAGAGAAAAAAAAAAAAAGAGAGAAAGTAAATTGGTGCTCAAGTTAAAGTGGTCCAAAATATGAAGTGTTTGAGTGGTAGCAGAATACATAATTATTTGCTTAAGCGGAACATGCCAGTGTTGTAATTTCATGGATGATACTGTGTGTTCGTTAATTACCCTTAACGACTGCTTTTGTTATTCATGAACACGACGATCGTTGAGTATAACATTACTTTTGTTCTTCCAAGAAAGGCGACCACCACTGGCTACATGAACACTTTTGTTCTTCCAAGGACGACGACTACCACTGGCTACATGAACACTTTTTGTTCTTCCAAGGACGACGACCTCCACTGGCTACATGAACACTTTTTGTTCTTCCAAGGACGACCCCCACCACTGGCTACATGAACACTCTTTGTTCTTCCAAGGACGACCCCCACCACTGGCTACATGAACACTCTTTGTTCTTCCAAGGACGACGACCTCCACTGGCTACATGAACACTTTTGTTCTTCCAAGGACGACGACCACCACTGGCTACATGAACACTCTTGTTCTTCCAAGGACGACGACCACCACTGGCTACATGAACACTCTTGTTCTTCCAAGGACGACGACCACCACTGGCTACATGAACACTTTTTGTTCTTCCAAGGACGACCCACACCACTGGCTACATGAACACTTTTTGTTCTTCCAAGGACGACCCCCCACCACTGGCCACATGAACACTCTTGTTCTTCCAAGGACGACCACCGCCACTGGCTACATGAACACTTTTTGTTCTTCCAAGGACGACCACCACTGGCTACATGAACACTCTTGTTCTTCCAAGGACGACCCACACCACTGGCTACATGAACACTTTTTGTTCTTCCAAGGACGACGACCACCACTGGCCACATGAACACTCTTGTTCTTCCAAGGACGACCACCACCACTGGCTACATGAACACTTTTTGTTCTTCCAAGGACGACCACCACTGGCTACATGAACACTTTTTGTTCTTCCAAGGACGACCCACACCACTGGCTACATGAACACTCTTGTTCTTCCAAGGACGACCCCTACCACTGGCTACATGAACACTCTTGTTCTTCCAAGGACGACCCCCCACCACTAGCTACATGAACACTCTTGTTCTTCCAAGGACGACCCCCCACCACTGGCTACATGAACACTCTTGTTCTTCCAAGGACGACCCCCCACCACTGGCTACATGAACACTTTTTGTTCTTCCAAGGACGACGACTACCACTGGCTACATGAACACTTTTTGTTCTTCCAAGGACGACCCACACCACTGGCTACATGAACACTTTTTGTTCTTCCAAGGACAACGACCTCCACCACTGGCTACACGAGTCAACACACTGGGAAAAGACAACCAAAAAGTTCCTTCCCACTGAGATTAAGCTATTATTTTCCTTCTATCCTCCAGTGTTGACCTAATATTAATTGATTAGACTCCAAACGAAAGCGAACTGATGGATCTACAGAGAACACATTGTGTCCCTAACAAAAGCATCTTTTTTTTTTTTATTAATTAAAAGTTTTGCATTAATATCTCTTTCATAACGTCTTCTTTATTCTGCTTCGTCACTTGGGGGAGAAAAATGATACGCCAAAGCTTTTCGTGCCTTTAGACTGATATCTGATAATCTTTCAGTGATAATACGTCATTATGTACTGATATGTCAGGCAAATTTTTCTGTAAGTATAGATGGGATATGCGATCTAGTAGCCATAATGATACGTGTTGGTATTGTGTGTCTTAACATGTTTCTTAAGACATATATATATATATATATATATATATATATATATATATATATATATATATATATATATATATATATATATATATATTTTTTTTTTTTTTAAACTATTCGCCATTTCCCGCGTTAGCGAGGTAGCGCTAAGAACAGAGGACTGGGCCTTTTTTGGAATATCCTCAACTGGCCCCCTCTGTTCCTTCTTTTGGAAAATTTAAAAAAAAAACGAGAGGGGAGGATTTCCAGCCCCCCGCTCCCTCCCCTTTTAGTCGCCTTCTACGACACGCAGGGAATACGTGGGAAGTATTCTTAATCCCCTATCCCCAGGGATAAAATATATATATATATATATATATATATATATATATATATATATATATATATATATATATATATATATATATATATATATATATATCTCATGCCACAGTCACTTGTGGGACTTCATATATACATTTAGACCTGGTGAGGGAGACTAAGACATTATCTGCATGCGCCAAGACAAAGTATGAAAATAATGCCACACAAAGGCAAAGTATGAAGATACAGCCTTACCAAGGCAAAGTATGAACATACAGCATTACCAAGACAAAGTATGAACATACAGCATTATCAAGACAAAGTATAAACATACAGCATTATCAAGAAAAAGTATGAACATACAGCATTATCAAG
>NC_092233.1:54861325-54863825 GCF_036320965.1 Panulirus ornatus
CGCCATAACCTGGTGTACTTCATCGTCCTTTGTACTTGAGTGTGGTCATGTGTACTTCACCGTAACCTTGTGTACTTCATCGTGCCTTGTACTTGAGTGTGGTCATGTGTACTTCACCGTAACCTTGTGTACTTCATCGTCCTTTGCACTTGAGTGTGGTCATGTGTACTTCACCGTAACCTGGTGTACTTCATCGTCCTTGTCCTTGAACATGGTGGCCTTCATGTACTTCATCGTATCTCTGTGGTGTTTACTGTTCATATTTCAGAGTGAAATAATCGACTTTTATGATCCTTTTTGTTCATTTTGACCGTGTGTGTGTGTGTGTGTGTGTATGTGTGTGTGTGTGTATGTGTGTGTGTGTGTGTGTGTGTGTGTGTGTGTGTGTATGTGTGTGTGTGTGTGTGTGTGTGTGTGTGTGTGTGTGTGTGTGTGTGTGTGTGTGTGGAGTTGTGGCATTACTGGCATGAAAAGTCTCCTTTGGCTTGGCTGTTCCATCTTCAGTTGAGACCGTCTCTTTGGGGAACCTCTCTCTTCGAAAGAGTCCATCCTGCCTCTGCTACTGATTGTAGCGCAGCCTTGAATGTGTAGAAGTCCACGGGATCTTGGTGTAACCTCAGAACCTCTTCAAAGAAAGGGAATCCTATGTTAATGTTTGGGTGAGTGAGTGTCTCAGTGAAGAACGTTTCACTTCAAAGGAGTCTACATATCCCTGCAGCTTTAAGTAGCGCAGCCTTGGGGCAGTAGGAGCCTTTGGGAAGGTCCTGGCTAACACCAGGACTCACTGATATTGCTCCAAGGCTGATAATAAATAGATAATAGATAAGATCAGTTGGATGTTTATTCCCGTTTTTGAGAATGGGGTCACCTGTTTACTGATTTAAAACGAGCAGATATGACCGATTTTTAGCAGTCTATGGTCCGTGTTACATCATGTTATGTCCTGGTTTACTCTAAGGCAGTATATACACCATATCTCATCACCTTATAGACTGGTTTACTCTATTGCAGTATAGCATATTGCTATACTCCACCCCCTTAAACACCAGATAACTCTAAGGTGGTGTACACCCATGTTTCACCACCTTCCCTGCTGGCCATATATATTTTACGTTGAAGGCTCCAGTCACGGACATATGTTAACATGAAAGCCAGGCCTTTCATTGAAATACCGAGAAAATTATGTAACGGGAAAAGAAAAGACAAGGGAAAGTATAAAAGAATTCTTGAGGAAGTCTTCCTCATATTGAAGGTTTTTTTAAGACGGGATGTGATTTTTTGTTTCACTGTCTCCGTGGTCTGTTTTGGCAACACGGAACACCTGTCCTCAAACCTGATTTCCCAGTGGGAGATACAGGGAACATCTGCTCTCAGGACTTATATCCCAGTGGGAGATAGAGGGAACATCTGCTCTCAGGACTTATATCCCAGTGGGAGATACAGGGAACATCTGCTCTCAGGACTTATATCCCAGTGGGAGATACAGGGAACATCTGCTCTCAGGACTTATATCCCAGTGGGAGATACAGGGAACATCTGCTCTCAGGACTTATATCCCAGTGGGAGATAGAGGGAACATCTGCCATCAGGACTTATATCTCAGTGGGAGACACAGGGAACATCTGCTCTCAGGACTTATATCCCAGTGGGAGATACAGGGAACATCTGCTCTCAGGACTAATATCCCAGTGGGAGACACAGGGAACATCTGCTCTCAGGACTTGTATCCCAGTGGGAGATACAGGGAACATCTGCTCTCAGGACTTATATCCCAGTGGGAGATAGAGGGAACATCTGCTCTCAGGACTTATATCCCAGTGGGAGATACAGGGAACATCTGCTCTCAGGACTTATATCCCAGTGGGAGATACAGGGAACATCTGCTCTCAGGACTTATATCCCAGTGGGAGATACAGGGAACATCTGCCATCAGGACTTATATCCCAGTGGGAGATACAGGGAACATCTGCTCTCAGGACTTATATCCCAGTGGGAGATAGAGGAAACACCTGCTCTCAGGACTTATATCCCAGTGGGAGATACAGGGAACATCTGCTCTCAGGACTTATATCCCAGTGGGAGATACAGGGAACATCTGCTCTCAGGACTAATATCCCAGTGGGAGATACAGGGAACATCTGCTCTCAGGACTTGTATCCCAGTGGGAGATACAGGGAACATCTGCTCTCAGGACTTATATCCCAGTGGGAGATACAGGGAACATCTGCTCTCAGGACTTATATCCCAGTGGGAGATACAGGGAACATCTGCCATCAGGACTTATATCCCAGTGGGAGATAGAGGGAACATCTGCTCTCAGGACTTATATCCCAGTGGGAGATACAGGGAACATCTGCTCTCAGGACTAATATCCCAGTGGGAGACAGAATAGGCCTCCTGGACGGAGCTAAGTGAGGCAGGCCATATCCCCCCGTCTCCACACTGTCCATTAACGGCTTGGAACCCACTGTCCCCAGGCTGTCCGAACCACCAGGGGGCG
>NC_092233.1:54868825-54873825 GCF_036320965.1 Panulirus ornatus
CTCTCTCTCTCTCTCTCTCTCTCTCTCTCTCTCTCTCTCTCTCCCTCCCTCCCTCCGATTATTCACACGCGTGTATTTCCACATCACGCTGAGCCATATCAAAGGGGATAGATCAAATAGATATGTTTATGGGACCCTCCCATCACATAGGAGGGGGCCACACGTTGAAGACAAGACAGAAAGGGAGCAGCATGAGACGTGTGTATATTGTAACGAGGCAAATTGTCACACGACAGAATAATGAAGTTCTGAGGGACCCATCGCTTGGGCCCAATAGTGTTTATGTTGTAAGAATATTGTTCACATACAATATATTTTATGACTTAAGAAGAGTGTAAGAATAGATAGGACAACTGTTAACTGGAGATCTATTACAGTTAAAAGTTAAAGATTCAGTTAAATCAACGATCGATCGAATTACAAACGTTCCATGGGTCTATATAGGTTGAAAAAAGATGATGTTAGCCAAAGAAATATAACAATTTCTATATCTCCAAGTTCAATTGAGGACAGACTTAACTAAATCTGTATTTCTATTCCAGAAAAAAAATAACACTTAACTTTAACAAATATGTGACGCTAACCTTATTTCTCTAAGGCTAACCATTTTTTTTCTCTATCTTTTTTACAGGTACGTTGCAGTTGACCTGACTTGATCGTGGATTCATCTACCATTTCCCTTCAACTCCAGGTAACACACAGTTGCTGTTGTGCAGACAGAGTGAGTTAACTTTACAACATTGTGGGGCAGGTGTTGTGTGTGTGGTGGTGTTGTCACATCAGAGACACAGGGTTGTGTGTGTGTGTCTCTAGTGTGTTGCAGTGTACTTGATCGTCTTGTGTTGCCAGATCACGTGTGTGTGTGTGTGGTGTTTACTAGATATCTTGTGTGTGTGTGTATGTCTAGTTATGGCCCCTGGCTTTTTTCTAGATGTCGTGTAGATGTTATCATTATCACTCGTTGTTGTTACTAGTGTTTCTAGAAAATTTTGTGTTACAAGGTATTGGGTATCGTATAATGTTGATAGTGTGGATTGGTAATACTTGTAGTGGTTACGTATACATACACCTGGATTGGTAATACTTGAGTGTATGACTTGCAGTGGTTACGTATACATACACCTGGATTGGTAATACTTGTAGTGGTTACGTATACATACACCTGGATTGGTAATACTTGAGTGTATGACTTGCAGTGGTTACGTATACATACACCTGGATTGGTAATACTTGTAGTGGTTACGTATACATACACCTGGATTGGTTATACTTGTAGTGGTTACGTATACATACACCTGGATTGGTAATACTTGAGTGTATGACTTGCAGTGGTTACGTATACATACACCTGGATTGGTAATACTTGTAGTGGTTACATATACATACACCTGGATTGGTAATACTTGAGTGTATGACTTGCAGTGGTTACGTATACATACACCTGGATTGGTAATACTTGTAGTGGTTACGTATACATACACCTGGATTGGTTATACTTGTAGTGGTTACGTATACATACACCTGGATTGGTAATACTTGAGTGTATGACTTGCAGTGGTTACGTATACATACACCTGGATTGGTAATACTTGTAGTGGTTACATATACATACACCTGGATTGGTAATACTTGAGTGTATGACTTGCAGTGGTTACGTATACATACACCTGGATTGGTAATACTTGAGTGTATGACTTGCAGTGGTTACGTATACATACACCTGGATTGGTAATACTTGAGTGTATGACTTGCAGTGGTGGATTCGCTGTACTTGGTAACGCTGCTGGGTTGTGAATCGTCTTCATCCGTGATTCGTCGTCATCCGTGAATCACCGTCATCCACGAATCAGTCCATCCGTGACTCATGGTCATCCGTGATTCGTCGTCATCCATGAATCACCGTCATCCACGAATCAGTCCATCCGTGACTCATGGTCATCCGTGATTCGTCGTCATCCATGAATCACCGTCATCCACGAATCAGTCCATCCGTGACTCATGGTCATCCGTGATTCGTCGTCATCCGTGAATCATGGTTTTTCGTGATTCATCGTCATTCGTGTATTGGTGCATCTAGAGGTCGAAAACCCTCATTAAAACCCTATGGTTTAGCCCCAATGTAGGTTCTGGGGGTAAACCCTTCGTTGAACTTGGTGGTTTAGTCCAGATACGGGACTGAGATAAACCCTCGTTAAATTTCAGGGTTTAATACAGGTCTACAGTACTGGGATAAACCATCCGTTTCATTCGGTGGTTTAAGCCAAACTACAGGCCTGATATAAACCCTCGTTAAACTTAATGGTTTGGCACAGGTCTACAGCACTGGGATAAACCATCCGTTTCATTCGGTGGTTTAAGCCAAACTACAGGCCTGATATAAAACCTCGTTAAACTTAATGGTTTGGCTCAGTTACAAGCGTGAACTGAATCCCTCGTTAAACGTGAAGGTTTAGCTTAGGTACAGGATTAGGATAAACCCTCCTTTTAACGTAATGGTTTAGCTATGATAGAGGGCCTGGGATAAACCCTCGTTAAACCTGGTTTTTCTGATAGGAATGGGACGAGGCCTCGTTAAACTTGGTTTTTTCTTTGACCAAAGGTGGGCTTGAAGTTTTGAGGTTAAACCCGTTTTAAAACCAGATTGCTCGGGAACCATTGGGCCTTTTGGTAAACGAGTTCGTTTACCATGGAGAACAAAAGACGAGACGAGGCGCCGTTAAACATGTTCGTTTATCAGCAGTGAGAAGGGGAAGAACCCAGCCATATCATCGGCCTACGAGCAATATTTTTTCCTTTTTTTCCCTTGAGGAAATTGAATTGGAAAATTGAGAAAATATTGCAATATTGTATAGTCTTGGTAATGGCAGTCCTTTCCCTAACAGGTGGTCGCCGTTTCCCCCGCCTTGGCGAGGTAGCGTCAAGTGACGAGCGACTCGGTCTGGACAGGGGAAAAGGAAATGGATCACTTGGCTCGTTCTTTTGTTTCTTTTGGAAAGTGGTAATACAGGAGGGGAGGATTACTTTTTCTTTTTTTCAGCTCCAACACCTTTTTAATCGCTTTCCACGACATGCAGGTGGGTATGTTATAGAAATTGATAATAGTAATAATGATAATAATGATAATAGTATTAATGATAATGATAATGATGATGAAAATAATAATAATAATGATAATGATAATAATAATAATAATAATAATAATAGTAATAATAATAATAATAATAATAATAATAATAATAATAATAATAATAATAATGATAATAATAATAATAATAATAATAATAATAATAATAATGATAATAATCATAATGATAATAATTATAATAATAATAATAATAATAATAATGATAATAATAATAATAATAATAATAATAATAATAATAATAATAATAATAATAATAATAATAATGATAATAATAATAATAATAATAATAGCAATAATGATAATAATAACAATAACAATAATGATAATAGTAATAATGATAATAATAGTAATAATGATAATAATGATGATAATAAGAATAATAATAAACAGTGATAATATCCAGTGTGTGCCTATCAGAGCCAGCTCAGTAGATATAACAAAATCTTTGATTTCCTTCATTTCTGAGAATGTGTGTCTAAGCCCTAGGTGGTATACAGGAGGGGTTTGAAATACCATTTAAAATAACGTAAGATTATCCTTGTTATCATGAGCAGTTTACATCGTTATTGTTCACTTAATGATGTGGTCGAAGTGATGAATTCAATTCAGTAGGAGAGTTGACATTTTTGAAAAATACTGTGCAGCAGAGTTCAGTAGAATATAGATGTGCTGAATTCTTTTATTTCTTAAGTGGTCAACAAAGATATGCAGAACTTTTTATTTTTACTTTTCTTAAGTTGTCATATACAGATAACGTAATTCATTTGTGTTGAGGGATCACGTCTGCTTGCTGCACTCCCAATTTAGCAGAAACATTGTGGCAACTGACAATTATTTTTGGTCTGTTTACCTTTGCCACAATGGTCAAATTAACACATCACATAGGAAGTCCTCCTAAGCTCCTACACAATTGTGAGGTATTGCGTTTATCTGTGATATTTTTTTCTCTTATTTGTCTTTTGCTGCTGTCTGAGGTGGGCTTGGGAACTGATGGAGGTCGAGCACTGGGGCCAGTGTGCTGTATAGAGTTTGAAAATGAGACTATTGATAGAAGCGTTGCATGGCTGCCCCATGGGGGATGTGGGGCGCCGCACTGTGGAAGTGGAGGAGGAGGACGAGGAGGAGGAGGAGGGGGAAGTCAGTGAAAGACGGGGCAGAGTGGGAGGGAAAGGAGGAGGAGGAGGTGTTGTGGGAGGAGGCCAGTCTGACGAGGAATTTCCCTGTAGTGGATGGTGGCTGATTGTGTGTTTGTGTGTGTGTGTGTGTGTGTGTGTGTGTGTGTGTGTGTGTGTGTGTGTGTAATGACCTGTTAGTCATTTTGTCTCTGCACTGTGCGGGGAGGCAGTTCTACGCTTATGGGTTCTCCAATCTCTTGAACTTTCTCCACTAACCATAAAACTTTCAGAACTTTTATATACTGTCAGTATAGACATTCTCATCTCGCATCGTATTTCTCCAATATTTTGTTGCTGTGAAATTACTTCTTGACGTCTTATCTAACAAAAGTCTTGCATGGTTTATTGTCGTGGTCTGTGATTACTCTAGTCTCCTGCATCTTCCCCAAGAACTCTTCATTGTCGTCATCATCAAACTGGTTTATATACACGAAGGTTGTAACTAAGTCACCCAAGAACAAACTCATCTCTCTTCCATAGTGGGCCGATGTATGGCCTTTAATAACCTTTCATCGCAAATCGTGGTTCCTAATGCTAGTGATGTCTTCGTTGTCCTTCTTTGGACTTTCTCAATTCTTTGTGCTTCTTCAAGCGCGGTGACCAAACTTTGGAAGTATAATCTAGTTTTAATTATGCATTGTGAATAGTTTGCCAAAAATTTCCTCAGTCATTTACTTAAA
>NC_092233.1:54878825-54951325 GCF_036320965.1 Panulirus ornatus
AGTCTTTCTTCACATGTAACACCAGTCTTTCTTCACATGTAACACCAGTCTTTCTTCATATGTAACACCAGTCTTTCTTCATGTGTAACACCAGTCTTTCTTCATATGTAACACCAGTCTTTCTTCATATGTAACACCAGTCTTTCTTCACATGTAACACCAGTCTTTCTTCATATGTAACACCAGTCTTTCTTCATGTGTAACACCAGTCTTTCTTCATATGTAACACCAGTCTTTCTTCATATGTAACACCAGTCTTTCTTCACATGTAACACCAATGTTTCTTCATATGTAACAGCAGCCTTTCTTCATATGTAACACCAGTCTTTCTTCATATGTAACACCAGTCTTTCTACATATGTGACACCAGTCTTTCTTCACATGTAACACCAGTCTTTCTTCATATGTAACACCCGTCTTTCTTGAAACTGAAACCAGTCTTCTTCAAGTACGATTATATGGTAATCAAGACCTCTTATTTACCCAATTTCTAACTTTGGTTTTAATAATTCTATGAAGAGTAAAGGTCAAAGATGTTGAAGTAAGGCTTTCTGGAGAAACACACACACACACAATCACAATGGCCCAGTTATGAATGACACACAATGACAACGTAATACAATCATGAATTAACATCGATTTACCCATGAATTAACAATCACAACGTAATATAATCATGAATTAACATCGATTTACCCATGAATTAACAATGACAACGTAATATAATCATGAATTAACATCGATTTACCCATGAATTAACAATCACAACGTAATATAATCATGAATTAACATCGATTTACCCATGAAATAACAATCACAACGTAATATAATCATGAATTAACATCGATTTACCCATGAATTAAACAATTACAAAGTAATATAATCATGAATTAACATCGATTTACCCATGAAATAACAATCACAACGTAATATAATCATAAATTAACCCATAATCATAATTTACCCATAAATTACACAAAAACACAATGGAATCGTCGTGAACTACACATGATTATAACGACTTACTCGGCAATTACTCATGAATAAATTATTAACGGATTACTCTTGAATCAAACCGTGACAAAGTTGTACTCATGAATCAAACCGAAATAGAACGCGTTACTCATGAATTACACAAGTTTACTCATGAGTTACACAATAACAATGGTTTATACTCAGGTCACTCATGAATTACATATGAGTGCAGCGATCGACTCAAGAATGACTCAAGAGTAACAACCACTGACCCATGAATGACCAATTATTCCTCACCTCGTGGTTTCTCAAGTTATCCATAATTACATCCGGGTTTACTGAAGAGTCATCCGTTATCATGGGAGTTTACTCACCTCTGGTAAACTGTGGGAGTTTACTCACCTCTGGGTAAACTGTGGGAGTTTACTCACCTCTGGGTAAACTATGGGAGTTTATTCAGCTCAGGGTAAACCATGGGAGTTTACTCAGCTCTATGTATACCATAGGAATTATTTACTCAGCTCTGGGTAAACCATGGGAGTTTACTCAGCTCTGTGTATGCCATAGGAATTGTTTACTCAGCTCTGGGTAAACCATGGGAGTTTACTCAGCTCTGTGTATGTCATAGGAATTGTTTACTCAGCTCTGGGTAAACCATGGGAGTTTACTCAGCTCTGTGTTGTGTTGCCACATGAATGAGTCTACTGGCCAGCGAGTGAGTTAGCAAGTCCACACCCACCTAGTTAGGTGTACCCACCTCGTTAGGTGTAACCACCTAGTGAGGTGTACCCACCTAGTGAGGTGTTGGGTGAGGTGCTGCCTGGTAGCGTCGCTGGCCGTGATTCAAGGCCGGGGTTCGAATGCTGGACGCGGCAGTCGACCCACAGCCAATCCCAGCATGTTCATCCGCACCTCGGGGCTGGTCGATAAATGGGTACCTGGCTTAGGCTGGTGTGTGTGTGTGTGTGTGTGTGTGTGTGTGTGTGTGTGTGTGTGTGTGTACAAAGATAGGAGTACAGACATGGGATAAAGTCTATGTAAGGTTTAGAGACGAGGCAACACGAGTGTCAAACTAATTACTATAACCCCTAGTCATGATAAGAAATAGTAATCACAAAATGTAATTACGTATCGTAATCACAATTAGTAGTTACATATGAGTAATAACAAAGTATGATTACTAATATTAATCACAATAAAAAGATACACACAGGGACCCAGTCTAGCAGTGTGTGTGAGGATCAGACGTTCAAGTACACACCTTCGTCGACTCCTTCAGCGTTCAATATGGTGGCTTCGATGACATTATGAACCACCTCCTTGGAGTGAGTGGCTCCTGTCGAGGTGCACTTTGAGCCCCGGACGTTGAAGGGTCACTAACCACCTACCAGACATCCTCACCGTGATAACCCATTTTCGTGGTTCTCTTGCGCGCTCTCCCCGAACCTCACATTGATCCCTGAGTCACTGAGGGAAAACGTTATGTTTATCTAATCACTCGTCAACTCCGAGGTTACACTGTGAGTGGAAAGTGGTCACCTTTGGCGAAGGTGTATCACTGTGGATTACAGTCACGTCAAAGACCATCTCATTGCAAAGGAGTCTACGTCTCCCTGCTGTAGGAAGTAACGCAGCCCAGGGCTGTAGAGGAGCCTTTGAGAAGGACCTGGGTAACACCTGGACTCCTTCATAGAAAAGGACCTTGGAGTATCATATAGACTTCTCTGAGCATTATTTCCAGCCATATCTTGCATCTCTCACAGTAACAGTTTTGTGCAGCGTCGGCGCCAAAGTGTTTCACAAACTCTCCTTGTACGTTTCTGTCCAGGTTATGAGCCAGGATGAGATGTGGCTCCTGACGGTGGACAGATGTGGCCTCTCGACTGTGAACAGATGCAACTCTAGACGGTAGACAGATGTAACTCCGGACAAATGGACAGGTGCAGCAGCTTTTCCGAGAAATGGACAGATGTAGCAGCTTTTCCGAGAAATGGACAGATGTGTATCCCTTCCGGAGATGGACGGACGTGGCTCCCGACGAAGGGATGGACGAAGGGATGGACGGACGCACACCACCACCACCAGTGCAGTTCATCACTTAGGTTGGCGTCTCTGCAGACCACACGCTTCCTAAGTCTGTGTAAATATAATGACCTTGGCTCTCTCTCTCTCTCTGCGTGTGCACATGCAATCATCATTATAGCATGTTGTGTGAACTGGCCACCCCAGCACCACCTCGTATAGCCCCACAACAACAGTGGCCTTTAGAAAACGCGAAATCTAAAGAGCGTTGCGAAAGGGGAACACGACGGCTGTAAAGAAAACGAATATCACGAGAGATAGGACAGAGGACAGAATACAGAACTAAGGAGCAATCTGGCAATACCACAAAATCTCGCTCCTTGTGAAATGGTCTGGACGAAACAGGTAATATATATATATATATATATATATATATATATATATATATATATATATATATATATATATATATATATATATATATATATATATATATATATATATATTCCTATGAGCCCACGGGGAAAATGAAACACGAAAAGTTCCCAAGTGCACTTTCGTGTAATAATCACATCATCAGGGGAGACACAAGAGAGAAATATAATAGTCAGTTGATATACATCGAAGAGACGAAGCTAGGACGCAATTTGGGAAACATGTGATATGTATATATATATATATATATATATATATATATATATATATATATATATATATATATATATATATATATATATATATATATATATATATATATATATATATATATATATATATATATATATATATATATATATTCGTAGCTTCTGCCCTTTGGTTTAATGTGTGCCGCGTCAGTCGGGGAAACTCTCATATTATTATCCCAAAATTGAAGGAAATTTCACGTTGGTATAGCGTGGCCGACCTGCTATATATAGCTGGGGCAGCAGGCATACCATCCCAGCTAAGGTCAGCTCCACACGCGAGGCCACGGCCGCCGGCGGCCAAGCCGGCCAGGCCTGCAGTGGGCGTGGTCGAGGCGGGCAGAGCGGGCGTGTGGCCTACCACCTAAACCTGACGTCTACAACACCCGGGCGTGGCGGTGGTTGGCTGAATCGAGTGAGGGAGGCGTGTGTGTGTGTGTGTGTTTGTGTGTGCTTGTATGTATGTGTCGTGTCACCTGACGTGACTGGGGGTTTCCGGGCGTGGCAGAGGCTGGCGTGGTGGTCGGGGGCGTGGTTGTGGAAGGGGTCAGGTAGTGTAATGGGGTAGGGTCGTAGGATTATTGTAGGGAAATGTAAGGGGAAGTTGGACTAACACACTCCGATTCCTGCACCGGGAGGGAGGTGTGACATGGACCTTCAGCAGGCCTGTGTTGTGTGTGTAGTGGTAGACGTGTGTGCATACCCAGTGGGTAAATAGATGGATAATTTCACCACTGGTAAAGTGGATGCAATTTGCATAGGTGGATGCATCTAGTGGGGGGCAACTAGATGTAACTAGTGGGGATAACTAAAGGGTAACTTGATATAACTGGTGGAAGTAACTAGATGTAGCTAGTGGTAATAACTGGATATAGCAAGTGGGGGTAACTGGATGTAACTGGTGGGGGTACTTGATATAACTAGTGGGGATAACTAGATATAACTAGTGGTGGGTAACTGGATCTAACATAACTCGGTATAGCCAGTGGAGGTAACTGGGTATAGCTGATAATGGATAACTAGATATAACTAGTGATAATTAGATATTTACCAGGGGGTAACTGTTTATAACTAGACATAACTAATGGAGGCATCTGGATATAATAACTAGCCCGGGGAAAACTAGTTATAATGAGGTGATAATTGTATGTAACTAGTGGGGGTAGCGATGTAACTAGTAAGGGGTAATGATATACCTAGTGAGGATAACTAGATACAATTAGCATCATTTCTATACGTGGTGATATATTATATATATATATATATATATATATATTATATATATATATATATATATATATATATATATATATTATATATTTTTTTTTTTTTATACTTTTTCGCCGTCTCCCGCATGCGAGGGTGGCGCCTTGTGCGGCCAACCGCTGGGAAAGTTTGAATTAGATTTCCTGAACGTGTGTATTCTATCACTGTATGGATCTTGGCTCTCGTCCGCTTCACAATAACACCGGAGAAATTGTCTGCTCCTCCTCCTGCTGGGGTTCGAGCTCTTCAGCCGATGCACTTTCCTCTGCCTTCCAGTTTCCTTTTTGAAAAAGAAAAACGTATTTATGAACTCCGGGACATATGATTGTATTCATGTTAAGGTCAGCGGTGATGCATACCAGATTAGCAATTTAAAATCTGGCTAAATTCTTTATTCTTTGGTATCGGTTCACAAAAAGAAAAAATCTTAGGTTTTTCCGGGTTTCAACCCCTTTTTTTATACTTTAAGAGGAGAGTTTGGTTAAGATTTCGGAGGGTTTTTGTTTAATATTAAAAATAGGGTAATGTGACTGCAGTTGGGTCAAAGATTAATCATGGGAGGGAGTGAAGGGAAGGGGAGAAGAAATAAAAAGAAAGGGGGGGAGGTTGCGGAAAGTTAGAAACAGTGGGGAAAGCAAGGACCATCACCACAAAATAATGGGGGGAATTAGGAATAAGAGGGAGATTGGGGAAGGGAGGTTAATTCGCCCTTGTTGATTGGTTTAGGTTATATAATATAGGTACGTGGGCTCTTTACATGACACTGGGTTCAGTAGGACTTATGTGGGAGTGTGGAATTGGGGATGCTTTATGAATAGGGTTCAGTTGGACGAGGTTCGGGTGAAAATGGGGAAATTAAAGTACATATGATGTATCTTGGGTTTATGAGTGAAGGTTTCAGTGTAGGGCCAGTTCAGTATATTGTGAGCTTGATGCGTGGTATTAGTGTGAGGGGGGTTTTCATTTGTGATTTTGGGTTCAGTGTGATCTATCTAGCGCATGTTATAATTATGTGACACTTAAAGGCTATATTCATGGTGTAATCAATGACTATGTGGAATTACCTTTCTATACTGTTCGGGGAGAGAGTTAGCACCTCATGGGAGTCACCCATCATTACACTGAACACTCTCTGCTATAATACCCAAACTTGATAGATTTATGTATGCAATCTGCATGAGCCATTTTTTTCCCCCGTTCACTTTGTTTCCCTTATTTTTTCCCCCTCTTTTTATACTACAAAAAATATTTCTTTACATTTTTCTGTAAAACTTTTTTTGCTCAGTTTGGTGCTTTTAATCCTATATGTCCTTTGGTTCGTTAGGTATGTTGTTTTGGGTGTTGATTCTACTACCCATCCCCTTACATACTCTACTTCGATCCACTTTTCAAAGGGTTAAAGAAAGTGACGGTCACCCATCCCTCGTTTTCTCTTTTTCCCAAAATGGGGAAAAACTAAAAATTTCCCGCCATTTTTTTTTCTTGTTGGTGCTTAATAGCTCTCAGAATTTTGGTTATACCCCCATCTTTTTTTGCCTTCCTTGGACCTTCTTATGAGTCCTTTTTTCCTTATTTGGGGGCAGCTGGAAACCCAAAACCCGAGAGATAGTTGTGAATGAAATTATTAATTTGGTTCTTTGGATCTGTAGTTAGAACAGAAAAGTTTTTTTGCGTTCTTTAGAACAGGTTAAAAGTTCTTGCGTTCTGTAGAACAGGTAAAGTTCTTGCGTTTTTGTAGAACAGGAACAGCTTGCTGAATAATCCCTGGAAAGCTGTTAAGATGTTTTGCAGCAGACGGGTTGTTCCCTGGAAATAATTACTCCCACTGTGGGACGCTGGGCGAAGGTCGAGATAAGGTTGTGCGTGGGGACACGGGGAAAACTTGGTCCCAAAGACCCGTTTGGCCCATGTTTAGCTTTGGGAGGGGGGGAGGAAAAAGGGGGGGAGGGGAAGGGGGAAGGAGGAGGAGGAGGAGGAGGAAAGTTGAGGTCATACACATTTTTATTGTTTCTACTTGCCTTATAATCCACCGACTGGTTGTGGCTTTAGATGAATGACACCCAAGGATTCTTTATTTTTGTGTTCTGGATATTATGTTATTTTTTCTTGGGTTGTGTGTGTGTGTGTGTTTTTTTGTGTGCTTGTATGTATGTGTCGTGTCACCTGACTGACTGGGGTTTCCGGGCGTGGCAGAGGCTGGCGTGGTGGTCGGGGGCGTGGTTGTGGAAGGGTCAGGTAGTGTAATGTGGGTAGGGCGTAGGATTATTGTAGGAAAATGTAAGGGGAAGTTGGACTAACACACTCCGATTCCTGCACCGGGAGGAGGTGTGACATGGACCTTCAGCAGGCCTGTGTTGTGTGTGTAGTGGTAGACGTGTGTGCATACCCAGTGGGTAAATAGATGGTAATTTCACCACTGGTAAAGTGGATGCAATTTGCATAGGTGGATGCATCTAGTGGGGGGTAACTAGATGTAACTAGTGGGATAACTAAAGGGTAACTTGATATAACTGGTGGAAGTAACTAGATGTAACTAGTGGTAATAACTGGATATAGCAAGTGGGGGTAACTGGATGTAACTGGTGGGGGTACTTGATATAACTATGGGGATAACTAAGATATAACTAGTGGTGGGTAACTGGATCTAACATAACTCGGTATAGCCAGTGGAGGTAACTGGGTATAGCTGATAATGGATAACTAGATATAACTAGTGATAATTAGATATTTACCAGGGGGTAACTGTTTATAACTAGACATAACTAATGGAGGCATCTGGATATAATAAACTAGCCCGGGGAAAACTAGTTATAATGAGGTGATAATTGTATGTAACTAGTGGGGGTAGCGATGTAACTAGTAAGGGGTAATGATATACCTAGTGAGGATAACTAGATACAATTAGCATCATTTCTATACGTGGTGATATATTATATATATATATATATATATATATAATATATATATATATATATATATATATATATATAATATATATTATATATTTTTTTTTTTTTTTTATACTTTGTCGCTGTCTCCCGCGTTTGCGAGGTAGCGCAAGGAAACAGACGAAAGAAATGGCCCAACCCCCCCCCCCATACACATGTACATACACACGTCCAGACACGCAAATATACATACTACACAGCTTTCCATGGTTTACCCCAGACGCTTCACATGCCTTGCTTCAATCCACTGACAGCACGTCAACCCTGTATACCACATGACTCCAATTCACTCTATTTCTTGCCCTCCTTTCACCCTCCTGCATGTTCAGGCCCCGATCACACAAAATCTTTTTCACTCCATCTTTCCACCTCCAATTTGGTCTCCCTCTTCTCCTCGTTCCCTCCACCTCCGACACATATATCCTCTTGGTCAATCTCTCCTCACTCATTCTCTCCATGTGCCCAAACCATTTCAAAACACCCTCTTCTGCTCTCTCGACCACGCTCTTTTTATTTCCACACATCTCTCTTACCCTTACGTTACTTACTCGATCAAACCACCTCACACCACACATTGTCCTCAAACATCTCATTTCCAGCACATCCATCCTCCTGCGCACATCTCTATCCATAGCCCACGCCTCGCAACCATACAGCATTGTTGGAACCACTATTCCCTCAAACATACCCATTTTTGCTTTCCGAGATAATGTTCTCGACTTCCACACATTTTTCAAGGCTCCCAAAATTTTCGCCCCCTCCCCCACTCTATGATCCACTTCCGCTTCCATGGTTCCATCCGCTGACAGATCCACTCCCAGATATCTAAAACACTTCACTTCCTCCAGTTTTTCTCCATTCAAACTCACCTCCCAATTGACTTGACCCTCACCCCTACTGTACCTAATAACCTTGCTCTTATTCACATTTACTCTCAACTTTCTTCTTCCACACACTTTACCAAACTCAGTCACCAGCTTCTGCAGTTTCTCACATGAATCAGCCACCAGCGCTGTATCATCAGCGAACAACAATTGACTCACTTCCCAAGCTCTCTCATCCCCAACAGACTTCATACTTCATATATATATATATATATATATATATATATATATGTTTTATTCATTGTATTATACTTGATCGCCGTCTCCCGCATGAGCGAGGTGGCGCCTTGTGCGGCCAACCGCTGGGAAAGTTTGAATTAGATTTCCTGAACGTATTTATTCTATCACTGTATGGATCTTGGCTCTCGTCCGCTTCACAATAACACCGGAGAAAATGTCTGCTCCTCCTCCTGCTGGGGTTCGAGCTCTTCAGCCGATGCACTTTCCTCTGCCTTCCAGTTTCCTTTTTGAAAAAGAAAAACGTATTTATGAACTCCGGGACATATGATTGTATTCATGTTAAGGTCAGCGGTGATGCATACCAGATTAGCAATTTAAATCTGGCTCAATTCTTTATTCATTGGTATCGGATCACAAGAGAATATCTTAGGCTTTCAGGTCAATCCCTTTCTTATATACGTGAAGAGGAGAGACTGGTTAAGATTTCGGACGGTTGATAATATTAAAAATAGGGTAATGTGACTTGTGGGTCAAGATAATCAGAAACCGACCCTTGTTGATATGTTTAGGTATATATATATGTACGTGGCTTACATGACTGGGGTTCAGTGTGACTTATGTGGGACGTGTGGAAGCATGAATAGGGTTCAGTGTAGACGAGGTTCAGTGTAAGTGGGGAAATTCAGTACATATGATGTATCTTCGGTATGAGTGAAGGTTTCAGTGTAGGGCCAGTTCAGTGTGAGCTGAGGGTTTAGTGTGAGTGGGGTTCAGTGTGATCTAGGGTTCAGTGTGATCTATCTAGACGCTGTATAATGTGACCTATAAAGGCTATATTCATTGAGTAATCAATTACCTATGTGGAATTACCTTTCTATACTGTACGGGGAGAGAGTTATACACTCATGGGGCCCCATCATCTACTGAACACTCTCTGCTATCATACAACTTGATAGATTTATGTATGCTATCTGCATGAGCCATGTCCTCGTTCACTTTGCTCCATTCATCCACCTCTCTTATACTACAAAGATATTTCTTTACATTTTTCTGTACAACTTTCTTGCTCAGTTTGGTGCTATGTCCTTAGGTTGCTCTACCCTCCCTTACATCTCTACGTCGATCCACTTTTCAAAGCTTAAAGAATGTGATCAGGTCACCCATCCGTCGTCTCTCTTCCAAAGTGGGTAAATCTAAAGCTTCCAGCCATTCTTTTTTCTGTTGGAGCTTAGCTCTCATAATTTTGGTATACCATCTTTGTTGCCTTCCTCTGGACCTTCTCTATGAGCTCCTTGTCCTTATTTGGGTCAGCTGACCAAACCTGAGAGAAGTGAAATTAATGTTCTTGCGATCTGTAGAACAGGAAAAGTTTTTGCGTTCTTTAGAACAGGTAAAGTTCTTGCGTTCTGTAGAACAGGTAAAGTTCTTGCGTTCTGTAGAACAGGAACAGCTTGCTGAACATATCCCTGAAAGCTGTTCTGATGTTTGCCAGCAGACGGGTTGTCTCCCTGAGTACATATACTCCCACTGTGGGACGCTGGCGAGAGATAAGGTTGTGCGTGAGACACGGGAAGACTTGGCTCAATGACCTGTTTGGCCGATGTGAGCTGGGAGGAGGAGGAAGAGGAGGAAGAGGACTAGGAGGAGGAGGAGGAGGAGGAGGAGGAGGGTCACATTACTGCCTCTGGTTTAATGAATGACACCAAGGACGTGTGTGTGTGTGTGTGTGTGTGTGTGTGTGTGTGTGTGTGTGTGTGTGGTGGGAGGGAATGGTGGGGAATTAAACCGCGATTTGGGTTTATGGGGTTCGTAAACTTCGGACAATGGGAGATGGGAGACGTTACAACCTACAGTGATGGGCGGGTCGGGTCAGGTCAGCTGTGACCTCTGCGACAGGTGTTCAATGTGACCTCTTTGGCAGGTGTTCACTGTGAGCTCTTTGGCAGGTGTTCACTGTGACCTCTTTGGCAGGTGTTCACTGTGACCTCTTAGGCAGGTGTTGACCGTGACCTCTTTAGCAGGTGTTCACTGTGACATTCTGGCAGGTGTTCACTATGACTTCTGTGGCAGGGGTTCACTGTGACCTCTTTGGCAGGTGTTCATATGACATTCTGGCAGGTGTTCACTATGACTTCTGTGGCAGGCGTTCGTGGCAGGTGTTCATTATGACCCCTATGGTGCGTGTTCACCGTGACCTCTTTGGCACGTGTTTACTATGACCTCTGTGGCAGGTGTTCACTGTTTCGCCAGGGCTTATTTTGACCCAAAAAGCGAGGTTCACTCTGAACATCGGTCAGGGTTCAGTACCACTAGGCAGCGTTCAGTATACAGACGTGTGATTGGTTGCGTACAACGTGTGTGTGTGGAGCTTACGTTTTATCATTGGTTACGAGGGAGATCTGACTTTGTCGATAGGTAGCTGAAGGTTAGCTTTCTTTAGCTTTTATCGGTGGATAACTGGAAGGTTAGACCTTACTGACAGATAGCTGGGGAGGTTAGCTTGTGTTGGTGGATAGGTGGGGAGATTAGCCGTCACTGGCGGATAGCTAGGGGAGGATAGCTTATGTTGGTGGATAGGTGGGGAGGTCAGCCCTCACTGGCGGATAGCTGGGGAGGCTCATTTTTATTGAGATATGGCTGGGAGGTTCGCTTATATCGGCAGGAAAAGATAACTTGTGTCGTACATCCACACGTTCCTTGAGGGTCAAGAAAGAGGGTCAGGTTAGCTGAAGGATCCATCAGTGTCCTTCGTGGAGGTTAATTGTGTATATTGACAATCACCTTCTGATGTTAGGAGGGTGACCTCTGTGGGTCGAGGTCATGATGACCTGTGTGGTGTGGTGGCCAGTGTGGCTAGTGTGGTGTGGTGGTCATAATGATTTGTGTGGTGTGGTGGTCAGTGTGGCTAGTGTGGTGTGGTGGTCATTATGACGTGTGTGTGTGTGTGTAGGTCAGTGTGACCAGTGTGGTGTGGTGGTAGTGTGACTAGTGTGGTGTGGTGGTCATTATGACGTGTGTGTGTGTGTGTGTATGTGTGGTGTGGTGGTCAGTGTGGCTAGTGTGGTGTGGTGGTCATAATGAGCTGTGTTGTGTGGTGGTCAGTGTGACTAGTGTGGTGTGATGGTCATTATGACGTGTGTGTGTGTGTGTGTGTGTGTGTGTGTGTGTGTGTGTGTGTGTGTGGTGGTCATTATTACCACTGTGGTTGGACGTCATCATCACAGCTCTATCACAGAGGCCTAGACAATACAGAAGGCCATTCGTTGGTTTGAAGCGTAGTTTAGAAATTGCCTAACTAACCATAATGTTTAGCTGGTAACACCCCCTCTAATCTTTCCTAATCCCCCTAATAATTCGTGGCATCTAACATTCAAATTGCTACCCAAGGTGTTAGTGAACACTAACTGGTTGGTAATCAGGCACACCAGAGCAGTTTATTTATTGAGTAGTGATTGAACTCGTTGTGTGTGTGTGTGTGTGTATGTGTGGGGGGGGGGAGGAATTACCAAAGTAATAATTTTCCCTGTCAATAATGTTGCCAAAATGATAACTCAGCCACCGAGGATAGATTAGGTCAATAAGACAAGGAAATGATTTCAGTAAGAATTGTCAAGTTATTGACCCAGTCACCACTTCAAATATCCAGCAGCCGACCATCTCAACAGACGATTGTGGTGGTGGACAGCTCAGTAAACAGCCTTACACACACACACACACACACACACACACACACACACACACACACACACACACACACACACACACACACCATGGTCATACAGCTTTGAAGACATACCGGGGACATGGCAGACAATGGGAGACTGAAGGAACCATGGTGGAATGAGAGACCATGGAGGAACGAGGGGAACCATGACGGAGTGAGAGTACTGTGACAGCATGAGGGAACTATGGTGATATGAGGGAACCATGGCAACATGAGGGAACTATGACAGAATGAGGGTAACCATGAGAGGTTGAGGGGGACCCATGAAAGAATGAGGGAACCATATGGCAGAGAGACAGGCTGGGAGAGAGAAAAGATAAATATGGCAGGCTTGAGGGAGACAGGTGTCGTGGGCCATCTGGCATACAGCCAGGGAGACGAGAGTCTTAAAGCTGAGTCCAGATACTGCAGGAGTTTACACTGCTGGCTATGACCTTTATGGCTGGAACAGCTCTCAACCCTCCTGCTCCTCCTCCCATCCTCCAGCCCTCCCTCCTCTCTAGTCTGTATTCACATCCATCACTTACCTTGCTTCCCCTTCCAGCCGCCCCCTTTACACCTGGATTTTATTACTTCCTGTTCCTCCAGACTTCCAGCAGTGACACAGTAACTGTCTTCCAGTCAAAGAGAGTTTTCGTCATGGATCCAGCAGAGTTCCTGGAAATGTGGAGTTTCATATTTTAGTTCCATTTATACCTACCTACCATTGCTGTTACCGAGCACAGCACAGACGTCGTGAATCCAAAAGATCTGGAAATTGGTTCATCACAGACATCTTTTTATCTTCATGGATCCAGCAGAGCTCCTGGAATATGGCCCAGAAAAGACATCAGTATCTCCTCATGGATCCAGCAGAGCTCCTGGAATATGGCCCAAAACAGACATCATAATACCTTTGTGAATCCAGCAGAGCTCCTGGAATATGGCCCAGAGGAGACATTAGTATATCTTCATGGATCCAGCAGAGCTCCTGGAATATGGGTCATCAAAGACTTCTTTATATCTTTGTGAATCCAGCAGAGCTCCTGGAATTTGGCCCAGAAGAGACATCAGTATATCTTCATGGATCCAGCAGAGCTCCTGGAATATGGGTCATCAAAGACTTCTTTATATCTTAGTGAATCCAGCAGAGCTCCTAGAATTTGGCCCAGAAGAGACATCAGTATATCTTCATGGATCCAGCAGAGCTCCTGGAATATGGGTCATCAAAGACATCTTTATATCTTTGTGAATCCAGCAGAGCTCCTGGAATTTGGCCCAGAAGAGACATCAGTATATCTTCATGGATCCAGCAGAGATCCTGGAATATGCCCCAAGACAGACATCATTATATCTTCATGGATCCAGCAGAGCTCCTGGAATATGGGTCATCAAAGACATCTTTATATCTTCGTGAATTCAGCAGAACTCCTGGAATTTGGCCCAGAAGAGACATCAGTATATCTTCATGGAACCAGTAGAGCTCCTGGAATATGGTCCAGAGCGCTCGAGACATCATTGTTTCTTCCTTCATTCTTTCAGAGAGAAGAGTCAAGAACCAGGAGAAGTGATCGCATGATGAATGCCACCGGGAGGGTTCACACAGCCACAGCAACACCTTTCAAGCGATCCTCCTCAACCTACCTTTTCTGCATGACGCCCTCTTTGCATGTCTGTCCATCACACACACACACACACACACACACACACACACACACACACACACACACACACACACACACGTCTCTATAACTCTAATCATTATTTCTCTTTCTCTTGTCTACTCCTCTCCAACCTGCCTCTTCCTCTCCCACCTCTCCCTTACCCACACGCCAGCCAGAGTAAAAGACCTTCACATTTACACTTCCCATTAATAATGCTACGTTGCCTTGCTTCACTTATTTCCAAACTAAAAAAGAATCTTCTTTTTTTTTTTTTTACCTCAAATGTTTTTCTAATACCAAATAATACTACCATATGATTTACACTATCATACACGCGTTCATCACTTCTTTTTTCCCCCAATTTTTTCTAACACTCGTCAGTTATTTACATCCTGGTTATGGGTTCCATGTTATCTTTTTTTCTTTTACACAAACCGTTTGACCGGTCCCTTGTTGTGAATATGATGATAACAACAACAGCAGCAGTTCAAAGGGATGGTTAGGATGAGGTTTGGGTGATACAGAGACGCTACGTGGATCATGCCACATCTGTGATGGACATGAACGAATTGGATGCGTTAGAGAGCCACTCAGTTATTCTCTTGAGCAGGACTGTACGACGCCCTGAGGGGCACGACCGTACGACGCCCCGAGGGGCACGACCGTACGACGCCCCGAGGGGCATGACGGTTACGACGCCCTTAGGGGGTCTTATGGATCTGACCTTTGACCTCCCCTGACCTCGAAGGACCTGGATGGGCCAAAGGCCTAAGAGGTCATACAACTGTTCATGTTATCTTTTCTTTTCTTCTTTTGTTTCTTGTTTTTGTTTTCTTTTGCTTTGCGTGTCCAAGCGACCATCTCTAGATAAATCGTGGGACTTTCGATGGGTCTTGGGGACCACCAGTTGATGAGCTGGGATATTTTGGGACTCCCAGTTGATGACCTGCCCCACGTGGAACAGCAGGGTACGTTAGCCACATTACATAGAGGACCGTACGATGGAACAGGTGCCTGTGTGGGATGGGACGGAATGGAACGGTATTCATGCGAAGCACATCCTTGTGTAATAGGAGGTGCCTTTGACGACCGGATGGAAAAGTAGCAAGTCTGTTACAGACAAATGGAACAGAAGCAAGTCTGAGACAGACAGGTGGAACAGAAGCAAGCCTGAGACAGACAGATGGAACAGAAGTAAGTCTGAGACATACAGGTGGAACAGAAGCAAGCCTGAGACAGACAGATGGAACAGAAGTAAGTCTGAGACAGACAGGTGGAACAAAAGCAAGCCTGAGACAGACAGGTGGAACAGAAGCAAGCCTGAGACAGACAAGTGGAACAGAAGCAAGCCTGAGACAGACAAGTGGAACAGAAGTAAGCCTGAGACAGACAGATGGAACAGAAGTAAGTCTGAGACAGACAGGTGGAACAAAAGCAAGCCTGAGACAGACAGATGGAACAGAAGCAAGCCTGAGACATACAGGTGGAACAGAAGCAAGCCTGAGACAGAGAGATTGAACAGAAGCAAGCCTGAGACAAATAGATGGAACGGTAGCAATCTTGATACAGAGGAACGGAACAGTAGTAGACCGTAGACGGATAAATGGAACAGTAGCAAGTCATATGCAGAAAATGAAAAAGAAGTATGTTTGAGATATTCCGCTGGAACGGCATGCACTATATATATATATATATATATATATATATATATATATATATATATATATATATTTTTTTTTTTTTTTTTTGCTTTGTCGCTGTCTCCCGTGTTTGCGAGGTAGCGCAAGGAAACACGAAAGAAATGGCCCAACCCACCCCCATACACATGTATATACATACGTCCACACACGCAAATATACATACCTACACAGCTTTCCATGGTTTACCCCAGACGCTTCACATGCCCTGATTCAATCCACTGACAGCACGTCAACCCCGGTATACCACATCGATCCAATTCACTCTATTCCTTGCCCTCCTTTCACCCTCCTGCATGTTCAGGCCCCGATCACACAAAATCTTTTTCACTCCATCTTTCCACCTCCAATTTGGTCTCCCTCTTCTCCTCGTTCCCTCCACCTCCGACACATATATCCTCTTGGCTCAATCTTTCCTCACTCATTCTCTCCATGTGCCCAAACCATTTCAAAACACCCTCTTCTGCTCTCTCAACCACGCTCTTTTTCCACACATCTCTCTTACCCTTATATATAGACATGGAACAGTGACATGAATGAGGCATACTGATGGAACAGTAACACTGAAGAGGACCAGATGGAATAGTCGCATGTCGTACGCCATGGGAAAGAACTGCTTGCTTAGACGAGAGACTGCTGGAATAATGGCTTGCATGATACAACCAAGAGTGCTTGCATGATGAAGCCCCTCCCTCCCCACGGCGCAGATGAACGCACAGGACTGATGGACAGAGTAATTTGCACGCGGGACAACGAAATGGAACAGTGACGTGCGTGACGTGGCCAGTGTTTGCTGGAGGGGCCACTAGGACGTGGTAATCACTGGCAGCAAGGTCTCCACCAGCTTCCAGGACGTGGTGATCACTGGCGGCAGAGGTCTCCACCAGCTTCCAGGACGTTGTGATCACTGGTAGCAGAGGTCTCCACCAGCTTTCAGGACGTGGTAATCACTGGCAGCAAGGTCTCCACCAGCTTTCAGGACGTGGTAATCACTGGCAGCAAGGTCTCCACCAGCTTCCAGGACGTTGTGATCACTGGTAGCAGAGGTCTCCACAGCTTCCAGGACGTTGTGATCACTGGTAGCAGAGGTCTCCACAGCTTCCAGGACGTGGTAATCACTGGCAGCAAGGTCTCCACCAGCTTTCAGGACGTGGTGATAACTGGCAGCAGAGGTCTCCACAGCTTCCAGGACGTTGTGATCACTGGTAGCAGAGGTCTCCACAGCTTCCAGGACGTGGTAATCACTGGCAGCAAGGTCTCCACCAGCTTTCAGGACGTGGTGATAACTGGCAGCAGAGGTCTCCACAGCTTCCAGGACGTGGTGATCACTGGCAGCAGAGGTCTCCACAGCTTCCAGGACGTGGTAATCACTGGCAGCAGAGGTCTCCACCAGCTTCCAGGACGTGGTGATCACTGGTAGCAGAGGTCTCCACCAGCTTCCAGGACGTGGTGATCACTGGCAGCAGAGGTCTCCACCAGCTTTCAGGACGTGGTAATCACTGGCAGCAAGGTCTCCACCAGCTTTCAGGACGTGGTAATCACTGGCAGCAAGGTCTCCACCAGCTTCCAGGACGTGGTGATCACTGGCGGCAGAGGTCTCCACCAGCTTCCAGGACGTTGTGATCACTGGTAGCAGAGGTCTCCACAGCTTCCAGGACGTGGTAATCACTGGCAGCAAGGTCTCCACCAGCTTCCAGGACGTTGTGATCACTGGTAGCAGAGGTCTCCACAGCTTCCAGGACGTGGTAATCACTGGCAGCAGAGGTTCTCCACCAGCTTCCAGGACGTGGTGATCACTGGCGGCAGAGGTCTCCACCAGCTTCCAGGACGTGGTAATCACTGGCAGCAAGGTCTCCACCAGCTTCCAGGACGTTGTGATCACTGGTAGCAGAGGTCTCCACAGCTTCCAGGACGTGGTAATCACTGGCAGCAGAGGTCTCCACAGCTTCCAGGACGTTGTGATCACTGGTAGCAGAGGTCTCCACCAGCTTCCAGGACGTGGTAATCACTGGCAGCAGAGGTTCTCCACCAGCTTCCAGGACGTTGTGATCACTGGTAGCAGAGGTCTCCACCAGCTTCCAGGACGTGGTAATCACTGGCAGCAGAGGTTCTCCACCAGCTTCCAGGACGTTGTGATCACTGGTAGCAGAGGTCTCCACCAGCTTCCAGGACGTGGTAATCACTGGCAGCAAGGTCTCCACCAGCTTCCAGGACGTTGTGATCACTGGTAGCAGATGTCTCCACCAGCTTCCAGGACGTGGTAATCACTGGCAGCAGAGGTTCTCCACCAGCTTCCAGGACGTTGTGATCACTGGTAGCAGATGTCTCCACCAGCTTCCAGGACGTGGTAATCACTGGCAGCAAGGTCTCCACCAGCTTCCAGGACGTGGTAATCACTGGCAGCAAGGTCTCCACCAGCTTCCAGGACGTGGTAATCACTGGCAGCAAGGTCTCCACCAGCTTCCAGGACGTTGTGATCACTGGTAGCAGAGGTCTCCACAGCTTCCAGGACGTGGTAATCACTGGCAGCAAGGTCTCCACCAGCTTCCAGGACGTTGTGATCACTGGTAGCAGAGGTCTCCACCAGCTTCCAGGACGTGGTAATCACTGGCAGCAAGGTCTCCACCAGCTTCCAGGACGTTGTGATCACTGGTAGCAGAGGTCTCCACAGCTTCCAGGACGTGGTAATCACTGGCAGCAAGGTCTCCACCAGCTTCCAGGACGTTGTGATCACTGGTAGCAGATGTCTCCACCAGCTTCCAGGACGTTGTGATCACTGGTAGCAGATGTCTCCACCAGCTTCCAGGACGTGGTAATCACTGGCAGCAAGGTCTCCACCAGCTTCCAGGACGTGGTAATCACTGGCAGCAAGGTCTCCACCAGCTTCCAGGACGTTGTGATCACTGGTAGCAGAGGTCTCCACAGCTTCCAGGACGTGGTAATCACTGGCAGCAAGGTCTCCACCAGCTTCCAGGACGTTGTGATCACTGGTAGCAGAGGTCTCCACCAGCTTCCAGGACGTGGTAATCACTGGCAGCAGAGGTTCTCCACCAGCTTCCAGGACGTGGTAATCACTGGCAGCAAGGTCTCCACCAGCTTCCAGGACGTGGTAATCACTGGTAGCAGATGTCTCCACCAGCTTCCAGGACGTGGTAATCACTGGCAGCAAGGTCTCCACCAGCTTCCAGGACGTTGTGATCACTGGTAGCAGAGGTCTCCACCAGCTTCCAGGACGTGGTAATCACTGGCAGCAAGGTCTCCACCAGCTTCCAGGACGTTGTGATCACTGGTAGCAGAGGTCTCCACAGCTTCCAGGACGTGGTAATCACTGGCAGCAAGGTCTCCACCAGCTTCCAGGACGTTGTGATCACTGGTAGCAGAGGTCTCCACAGCTTCCAGGACGTGGTAATCACTGGCAGCAAGGTCTCCACCAGCTTCCAGGACGTTGTGATCACTGGTAGCAGAGGTCTCCACCAGCTTCCAGGACGTGGTAATCACTGGCAGCAAGGTCTCCACCAGCTTCCAGGACGTGGTAATCACTGGCAGCAGAGGTTCTCCACCAGCTTCCAGGACGTTGTGATCACTGGTAGCAGATGTCTCCACCAGCTTCCAGGACGTTGTGATCACTGGTAGCAGATGTCTCCACCAGCTTCCAGGACGTTGTGATCACTGGTAGCAGAGGTCTCCACAGCTTCCAGGACGTTGTGATCACTGGTAGCAGATGTCTCCACCAGCTTCCAGGACGTTGTGATCACTGGTAGCAGAGGTCTCCACCAGCTTTCAGGACGTGGTAATCACTGGCAGCAGAGGTTCTCCACCAGCTTCCAGGACGTGGTGATCACTGGCGGCAGAGGTCTCCACCAGCTTCCAGGACGTGGTAATCACTGGTAGCAGATGTCTCCACCAGCTTCCAGGACGTTGTGATCACTGGTAGCAGAGGTCTCCACAGCTTCCAGGACGTTGTGATCACTGGTAGCAGAGGTCTCCACAGCTTCCAGGACGTTGTGATCACTGGTAGCAGAGGTCTCCACCAGCTTTCAGGACGTGGTAATCACTGGTAGCAGAGGTCTCCACAGCTTCCAGGACGTGGTGATCACTGGCAGCAAGGTCTCCACCAGCTTCCAGGACGTGGTAATCACTGGCAGCAGAGGTCTCCACCAGCTTTCAGGACGTGGTAATCACTGGCAGCAAGGTCTCCACCAGCTTTCAGGACGTGGTAATCACTGGCAGCAAGGTCTCCACCAGCTTCCAGGACGTGGTAATCACTGGCAGCAAGGTCTCCACCAGCTTCCAGGACGTTGTGATCACTGGTAGCAGAGGTCTCCACAGCTTCCAGGACGTGGTAATCACTGGCAGCAAGGTCTCCACCAGCTTCCAGGACGTGGTAATCACTGGCAGCAGAGGTCTCCACAGCTTCCAGGACGTGGTAATCACTGGCAGCAAGGTCTCCACCAGCTTTCAGGACGTGGTAATCACTGGCAGCAAGGTCTCCACCAGCTTTCAGGACGTGGTAATCACTGGCAGCAAGGTCTCCACCAGCTTCCAGGACGTGGTAATCACTGGCGCAGAGGTCTCCACCAGCTTTCAGGACGTGGTAATCACTGGCAGCAGAGGTCTCCACCAGCTTCCAGGACGTGGTGATCACTGGCAGCAGAGGTCTCCACAGCTTCCAGGACGTTGTGATCACTGGTAGCAGAGGTCTCCACAGCTTCCAGGACGTTGTGATCACTGGTAGCAGAGGTCTCCACCAGCTTCCAGGACGTGGTGATCACTGGCAGCAGAGGTTCTCCACCAGCTTCCAGGACGTTGTGATCACTGGTAGCAGAGGTCTCCACCAGCTTTCAGGACGTGGTAATCACTGGCAGCAAGGTCTCCACCAGCTTCCAGGACGTGGTAATCACTGGCAGCAAGGTCTCCACCAGCTTCCAGGACGTGGTAATCACTGGCAGCAAGGTCTCCACCAGCTTCCAGGACGTGGTGATCACTGGCAGCAGAGGTCTCCACCAGCTTCCAGGACGTGGTAATCACTGGCAGCAGAGGTCTCCACCAGCTTCCAGGACGTGGTAATCACTGGCAGCAAGGTCTCCACCAGCTTTCAGGACGTGGTAATCACTGGCAGCAGAGGTCTCCACAGCTTCCAGGACGTGGTGATCACTGGCAGCAGAGGTCTCCACCAGCTTTCAGGACGTGGTAATCACTGGCAGCAGAGGTCTCCACCAGCTTTCAGGACGTGGTAATCACTGGCAGCAAGGTCTCCACCAGCTTCCAGGACGTGGTGATCACTGGCGGCAGAGGTCTCCACCAGCTTTCAGGACGTGGTAATCACTGGCAGCAAGGTCTCCACCAGCTTTCAGGACGTGGTAATCACTGGTAGCAGATGTCTCCACCAGCTTCCAGGACGTTGTGATCACTGGTAGCAGAGGTCTCCACCAGCTTTCAGGACGTGGTAATCACTGGCGCAGAGGTCTCCACCAGCTTCCAGGACGTGGTGATCACTGGCAGCAGAGGTCTCCACAGCTTCCAGGACGTTGTGATCACTGGTAGCAGATGTCTCCACCAGCTTCCAGGACGTTGTGATCACTGGTAGCAGATGTCTCCACCAGCTTCCAGGACGTTGTGATCACTGGTAGCAGAGGTCTCCACCAGCTTTCAGGACGTGGTAATCACTGGCAGCAAGGTCTCCACCAGCTTTCAGGACGTGGTGATAACTGGCAGCAGAGGTCTCCACAGCTTCCAGGACGTTGTGATCACTGGTAGCAGAGGTCTCCACAGCTTCCAGGACGTTGTGATCACTGGTAGCAGATGTCTCCACCAGCTTCCAGGACGTGGTGATCACTGGTAGCAGATGTCTCCACCAGCTTCCAGGACGTTGTGATCACTGGTAGCAGATGTCTCCACCAGCTTCCAGGACGTTGTGATCACTGGTAGCAGAGGTCTCCACCAGCTTCCAGGACGTGGTGATCACTGGCGGCAGAGGTCTCCACCAGCTTCCAGGACGTGGTAATCACTGGCAGCAAGGTCTCCACCAGCTTTCAGGACGTGGTAATCACTGGCAGCAGAGGTCTCCACCAGCTTCCAGGACGTGGTAATCACTGGCAGCAGAGGTCTCCACCAGCTTCCAGGACGTGGTAATCACTGGCGCAGAGGTCTCCACAGCTTCCAGGACGTGGTGATCACTGGCGGCAGAGGTCTCCACCAGCTTCCAGGACGTGGTAATCACTGGCAGCAAGGTCTCCACCAGCTTTCAGGACGTGGTAATCACTGGCAGCAAGGTCTCCACCAGCTTTCAGGACGTGGTAATCACTGGCAGCAAGGTCTCCACCAGCTTCCAGGACGTGGTAATCACTGGCAGCAGAGGTCTCCACAGCTTCCAGGACGTGGTAATCACTGGCAGCAAGGTCTCCACCAGCTTCCAGGACGTGGTAATCACTGGCAGCAGAGGTTCTCCACCAGCTTCCAGGACGTTGTGATCACTGGTAGCAGATGTCTCCACCAGCTTCCAGGACGTTGTGATCACTGGTAGCAGATGTCTCCACCAGCTTCCAGGACGTTGTGATCACTGGTAGCAGAGGTCTCCACAGCTTCCAGGACGTGGTAATCACTGGCAGCAAGGTCTCCACCAGCTTCCAGGACGTGGTAATCACTGGCAGCAAGGTCTCCACCAGCTTCCAGGACGTTGTGATCACTGGTAGCAGAGGTCTCCACCAGCTTTCAGGACGTGGTAATCACTGGCAGCAAGGTCTCCACCAGCTTCCAGGACGTGGTAATCACTGGCAGCAAGGTCTCCACCAGCTTCCAGGACGTTGTGATCACTGGTAGCAGATGTCTCCACCAGCTTCCAGGACGTGGTGATCACTGGCGGCAGAGGTCTCCACCAGCTTCCAGGACGTGGTAATCACTGGCAGCAAGGTCTCCACCAGCTTCCAGGACGTTGTGATCACTGGTAGCAGAGGTCTCCACCAGCTTCCAGGACGTTGTGATCACTGGTAGCAGAGGTCTCCACAGCTTCCAGGACGTGGTAATCACTGGCAGCAGAGGTCTCCACCAGCTTCCAGGACGTGGTAATCACTGGCAGCAGAGGTCTCCACCAGCTTTCAGGACGTGGTAATCACTGGCAGCAGAGGTCTCCACAGCTTCCAGGACGTTGTGATCACTGGTAGCAGAGGTCTCCACAGCTTCCAGGACGTTGTGATCACTGGTAGCAGAGGTCTCCACAGCTTCCAGGACGTTGTGATCACTGGTAGCAGAGGTCTCCACCAGCTTTCAGGACGTGGTAATCACTGGCAGCAAGGTCTCCACCAGCTTTCAGGACGTGGTAATCACTGGCAGCAAGGTCTCCACCAGCTTCCAGGACGTTGTGATCACTGGTAGCAGAGGTCTCCACAGCTTCCAGGACGTGGTAATCACTGGCAGCAGAGGTCTCCACCAGCTTTCAGGACGTGGTAATCACTGGTAGCAGAGGTCTCCACAGCTTCCAGGACGTGGTAATCACTGGCAGCAGAGGTCTCCACCAGCTTCCAGGACGTGGTAATCACTGGCAGCAGAGGTCTCCACCAGCTTTCAGGACGTGGTGATAACTGGCAGCAGAGGTCTCCACCAGCTTTCAGGACGTGGTAATCACTGGCAGCAGAGGTTCTCCACCAGCTTCCAGGACGTGGTAATCACTGGCAGCAAGGTCTCCACCAGCTTTCAGGACGTGGTGATAACTGGCAGCAGAGGTCTCCACCAGCTTCCAGGGTGTGGTAATCACTGGCAGCAGAGGTCTCCACCAGCTTCCAGGGACGTTCGTGGTAATCACTGGCGCAGAGGTCTCCACAGCTTCCAGGACGTGGTGATCACTGGCGGCAGAGGTCTCCACCAGCTTTCAGGACGTGGTGATAACTGGCAGCAGAGGTCTCCACCAGCTTTCAGGACGTGGTAATCACTGGCAGCAGAGGTCTCCACCAGCTTCCAGGACGTGGTAATCACTGGCAGCAGAGGTCTCCACCAGCTTCCAGGACGTGGTGATCACTGGCGGCAGAGATCTCCACCAGCTTCCAGGACGTTGTGATCACTGGTAGCAGATGTCTCCACCAGCTTCCAGGACGTGGTAATCACTGGCAGCAGAGGTCTCCACCAGCTTCCAGGACGTGGTAATCACTGGCAGCAGAGGTCTCCACCAGCTTTCAGGACGTGGTAATCACTGGCAGCAGAGGTCTCCACCAGCTTTCAGGACGTGGTGATAACTGGCAGCAGAGGTCTCCACCAGCTTTCAGGACGTGGTAATCACTGGCAGCAGAGGTCTCCACCAGCTTCCAGGACGTGGTAATCACTGGCAGCAGAGGTCTCCACCAGCTTCCAGGACGTTGTGATCACTGGTAGCAGATGTCTCCACCAGCTTCCAGGACGTGGTGATCACTGGCGGCAGAGGTCTCCACCAGCTTCCAGGACGTGATAATCACTGGCAGCAGGGGTCTCCAGCAGCTTCCAGGACGGCGGAGATCTCCACCAGCTTCCAGGACGTGGTAATCACTGGTAGCAGAGGTCTCCACCAGCTTCTTGGATAAGATAATACAGGAGCAGAAGACTTCATCAACTTCCAGGACGAGATAGTCATCAGGAGCAGAAGTCTTCACATGGAAGTGCGAGCTGCGCTGGCAAGGATTATTGAACGCTCATTTCCCTGGGCGGAACTGACAGCCGCATCAAGGGAAATGAAAAGAGCAGGAGACAGCTGATGGCAGAAGGGTGCAGGAGACAGCTGATGGTAGAAGGGTGTAGGAGACCGTTGATGGCAGAAGGGCGTAGGAGACTGCTGATGGCAGAAGGGTGTAGGAGACAGCTGATGGCAGAAGGGTGTAGGAGATAGCTGATGGTAGAAGGGTGCAGGAGACAGCTGATGGCAGAAGGGTGTAGGAGACAGCTGATGGCAGAAGGGTGCAGGAGATAGCTCATGGCAGAAGGGTGTAGGAGGCAGCTGATAGCAGAAGGGTGCAGGAGACAGCTGATAGTAGAAGGGTGCAGGAGATAGCTGATGGCAGAAGGGTGCAGGAGATAGCTGATGGCAGAAGGGTGCAGGAGATAGCTCATGGTAGAAGAGTGCAGGAGATGGCTGATGGAAGGAACTGCTGCGAAAGAAAATTGCCCTCACTTGGGATCTTTATAGATTTCTCATAGTCTGGAAAAGATCTGGACAGATGTGAGTCTAGGATGTGGGATAATTCTGGCATTGTGGACTTTACGGTTTGACATTAGGACACTGGACATCTTTCGAAGGGGTTTTGGGGGTTTGGAACCTTTGTCTTACAACATCAGTTCTTATTTATTGATGTACTTGACCCCCTCCCCAGGTAAAGTGGAATGGGTTCGTGGGGTAATAGATAGTAGACAAGTATACTCAGGAAGGAAGGTGGAATCCTGGAGTTAAACCATCTTAGTCGTTCGTTTACGTCCCAGCACATGTGAGGCTCCATCATCATCATCATCATCATCAAGACTGGAAGAAAACCCAATGACTTTAGCCATACAGACGTAACGTGACCTTTTGGAACGTTCCCAGTAACCAAGTCTTATGTCTGGCTGGTGCTCTCTCTCTCTCTCTCTCTCTCTCTCTCTCTCTCTCTCTCTCTCTCTCTCTCTCTCTCTCTCTCTCTCTCTCTCTCTCTCTCTCTCTCTCTCTCCAGCCACCCAGATTGATTTACTCTATGCGAGTGTCTTCTTCATACGATTTCTTGAGGCCATCTCTCTCTCTCTCTCTCTCTCTCTCTCTCTCTCTCTCTCTCTCTCTCTCTCTCTCTCTCTCTCTCTCTCTCTCTCTCTCTCTCTCCCCAGCCACCCAGATTTGATTGACTCTGTGCGAGTGTCTTCTTCATACGCTTTCTTGGGGGGCCATTTCTTATCGTAGTGATGTTATGCAGTGTAGATCATCATTGGCCCACAACCAGAGATCACACGGGTTGATGTGTCCATCGCTCGCACTGACATCTGGGAACCCGGTATTATGGTGGTTGATTTGGGGAAAAAAGAAAAGAATGCAAATGGCTACGAAGGTATTCCATAGGTTTCTTGCCTTCAGTATGTATGAATGAACGTAAATGTTTTGGGTTCTGTTAAGAGAAAAAAGAGATGAGTCTCCCTTTTAGTGAAAATGATGACACGGCCTGGTTAAAAAGATGTGAATGAAAGAAAATGGGAGAGCACTCTTCGGGCAGAAGAAAGAAACTGGAGACTTTCCTGGGGTTAGAATTTATATACATATATCAAAGGTTTCTTGGAGGAAGCGGTGCTTCAACAATAGCCACCTTGCTTTTGGAGGAAAGCGACCGTCATGTGTGTGTCTGTGTGTCTGTGTGTCTGTGGCAGTTGGCTTCCGTGAGTTGTGGAGGGACTCGGGGGGAGGGATGGTTGAGGCACAGGCAGACGATGGGGGAGGGGGAGGATTAAGGAAGGGCGATGGATGGAAGGGATTAGAGAGAGAGGGGGAGGGGGAGAAGGGGATGGTTGAAGCGGGGATTAAGAAGGGGATTGGGTGGAGGGATTGCATAGGTAGGGGAGATAGGTGGAGAGGGGAAGGATTAGGGAGTTGGATGGGAGGGATTAAGGACGGGGAAGGATTAGGGATTAGATGTGGATTGGAGGGATTATTTAAGGCATGGGATTAGTCAGGGGGATTGATGGGTAGGACTGATTGGTATGGACGGGTGGTGGTGGTGGGGAGTGACGGTGACGGAGCTGTGGGGAGTAAACAGTAGCGGTTTTGGAGTTACAGTGAGTGACGGTGACGGTGTTAGGGTAATGGTGAGTGACGGTGACGGTGTTAGAGTTACAGTGAGTGACGTTGACGGTGTTAGAGTTACAGTGAGTGACGGTGACGGTGTTAGAGTTACAGTGAGTGACGGTGATGGTGTTAGGGTAATGGTGAGTGACGGTGACGGTGTTAGGGTTACGGTGAGTGACGGTGACAGTGTTAGAATTACAGTGAGTGACGGTGACGGTGTTAGAGTTACAGTGAGTGGCGGTGACGGTGTTAGAGTTACAGTTAGTGACGGTGACGGTGTTAGAGTTACGGTGAGTGACGGTGACGGTGTTAGAGGTACAGTGAGTGACGGTGACGGTGTTAGAGTTACAGTGAGTGGCGTTGACGGTGTTAGAGGTACAGTGAGTGACGGTGACGGTGTTAGAGTTACAGTGAGTGACGGTGACGGTGTTAGAGGTACAGTGAGTGACGGTGACGGTGTTAGAGTTACAGTGAGTGACGGTGACGGTGTTAGAGTTACAGTGAGTGACGGTGACGGTGTTAGAGGTACAGTGAGTGACGGTGACGGTGTTAGAGTTACGGTGAGTGACGGTGACGGTGTTAGAGTTACGGTGAGTGACGGTGACGGTGTTAAGGTTATGGTGAGTGACGGTGATGGTGTTAGGGTAATGGTGAGTGACGGTGACGGTGTTAGAGGTACAGTGAGTGACGGTGACGGTGTTAGAGTTACAGTGAGTGACGGTGACGGTGTTAGAGTTACAGTGAGTGACGGTGACGGTGTTAGAGTTACGGTCAGTGACGGTGACGGTGTTAGAGTTACAGTGAGTGGCGGTGACGGTGTTAGAGTTACAGTGAGTGACGATGACGATGTTAGAGTTACAGTGAGTGACGGTGACGGTGTTAGAGGTACAGTGAGTGACGGTGACGATGTTTGAAGTTACACGGTGACAATATACAACAAAATATGACAAAAAAAAATGATAATGGAAAATAATTAAAAACTACAATAGGTTCTTATTACATCATTATCGTTAATGACCTGTTTAGTCCAGAGGGAGGAATGGGATCTATGATTATCATCAGTGATTACTATGTATGATTACTATGTATGATTACTATGTATGATTACTAGTTGTGTGTTACGAGGCGAGTGTTACATTACACTCGTGTTGCCCTGTCTCTTCAACTTGTATACACACACACACACACACACACACACACACACACACACACACACCAGCCTAAGCCAAGTACTCAAGTTATGACCAGCTCTGAGTGGAGGATGAACACCTGGGTTGGGTGTAGGACAACTGTCACGTCTCGGATTTCGAACCCACCACGAGGGTTCGTGCCAACACGAACCCATAACTGCTGACCACTGCATAAACACGATGTGTGTGTGTGTGTGTGTGTGTGTGTGTGTGTGTGTGTGTGTGTGTGTGTGTCAATAAGACCGATAACCCAGCAGAGAAGGTATTGACGTTCGACCACTGGTCGCGTGCTGGGTTGTGAGCACGTTTTTACATGGGGGTTTCAGCTGACTGTGTTTGTACGTATGTGGCGAGCCGTACTGCTGCTGTCGGGCTGGTGTCTCGTAGGCCAGATGCTACACACACACACACACACACACACCACACACACACACACAGTCACTCACTCACTCAAAGAAGCTTCTGTATCAATAGAGTTGAATTGATTTCAGGACTAAACGATTTGTATCGAATATAAAGTTCATAACATTTTGAAAGGAGACTTGAACATTATAAAAGACGCTTGTTGTAAGGCTACTACAACATTATAACAGGTGTTTATCATAAGGCTCCTTAAACATTATAAGACACGTGTATTACAAGGCTCCTAAAACATTGTAAGACACGTGTATTAAAAGGCTCCTTAAACATTATAAGACACGTGTATTAAAAGGCGCTCCTAAAACATTATAAACACGTTTATTAAAAGGCTCCTTAAACATTATAAGACACGTGTATTAAAAGGCTCCTAAAACATTATAAGACACGTGTATTAAAAGGCTCCTTAAACATTATAAGACACGTGTATTAAAAGGCTCCTTAAACATTATAAGACACGTGTATTAAAAGGCTCCTTAAACATTATAAGACACGTGTATTAAAAGGCTCCTTAAACATTATAAGACACTTGTATTATAAGGCAATTTGAACATTATAAGACACGTGTATTAAAAGGCTCCTTAAACATTATAAGACACGTGTATTAAAAGGCTTCTTAAACATTATAAGACACGTGTATTAAAAGGCTTCTTAAACATTATAAGACACGTGTATTATAAGGCAACTTGAACATTATAAGAGACTTTTGTTATATAGCTGCTTGAACATAAGAACAAATTCATATCATCAGGCTACATGAACATTAATATAGATTTGTATCTCTACTGTCAAAAAGTAATCTTCTTTTTCTGATTACCTTATTATTCTCTCTTATTACATTATCTTATCTTTTTGATATATACTCGAGGTAGAAGGAAATGTAGTGAAGATAAGATGGTGATATAGATTTCGGTGTAGCGAGGATGAGAGTTTGGTGAAGGTGGCCTTTGACCTGCATTGTAAGGTTCGTGGTTATGGCAGTTTGTGTCGAGGGTGTAGTGAAGATGAGGTCTATAGAGTTGATGACTTTTGTTACGAACTTTATGGGTCAGGCTGAAAGTCTGTAAGGGCCAAAGTATAGGCTATGGTGTCGAGGATCTTGTAGAGATGAAGTTGTTGTGAAATTTGGTCTCTGCCTCGACGCTCAAGGCTTAGTAACAGAATAATGGCGTCATGGGTGTAGTGAAGATGTCCTGTAGTGAAGATGGGCGTATAGTTAAGACGGCCTTTGACCTAACCGCCTAAATAACCTTGGCTAGGTTCATAGCATGTCGGCTGTTCACAGAATACCGTCATGTTCACAACAAACTATGTTCACAGAATACCATCAAGTTCACATCATATACCGTTATGTTCATAGCATACCACCATGTTCACAAACGCATACCATCATCGTTCACATTATATCATCATATTCACTGGATACCATCATGCTCCTAGCATACCATCAAGGTCACCCCATATCATCTTATTCACAGCATACCATCATGTTCAAAGTATACCATCATTCTCAGAGCATACTGTCATGTTCACAGCATACTATCATATTCAAAACATACCGCCATGTTCACAGGAGACTGGTGTGTGAGGGGCTGGAGAGCGTGGGATTGGAGGGGAGAAGGGAGGTGGTGGGGGAAAATGAGGAGGCAGAAGGGTTATGGGAGAGCACACACGGTTATGACAGATAACAGGAGACCTGATGGTCCATGATGACGAGGTTATATGCTGGAAAACAGCAGTACTATAGTCAGATCACGAGCTCCTTTATGGTAGAGACAGGATATGATGATACAGAATAAAGGCACACCTTCCCAACCAACCCACCCTCTCTTTCCAGAACAACCACCAACAGGGAAAAACGGGAAGAGGGAGCATCGCTTAGTATATATAGACGATATACTGCAATGGAAGTTTTATAGGAAAGTACGAATGGAAGAATTTCCCCAAATGTAAACACTGGAGTTGGTTTCTCGTAGAAGGACGCTCACATATCAAGAGGAAAAAAAAAAAGGATGATTTATCTTTTATATATGAAGACGTGAGACGTGTTGGTCGTTCATAAGGAGGTCCAGTTGCCGTAGCTTAATACCAGCCAAATTGTCTAACTAGGAATTAAAGTAGATGGTAGTCTACGCCATGACAGCGTCTTGTGGCAACTTTTTCTTCTTCTTTTTTCGGTATTACGCAATGCCATAGATGTAAAAAAAAGAAAAAGAAAAATCTAAACGTTCCATTATCACCCAGTCCCTTTAAGTTTGCAGTATATATGTGGTTGTGGAACAAGCTCTGGTAGGAAGAAATTGTCGTGTGTTTATGTTGTCGTAAACTTATAATTCGAAATCCTTGATCAGGTCTCTTGGTATATCACATTTTTTTTTTCATCTTTCAGGAAATTATCCTTAAACTTCAAGTCATTTTTTTTACAGTTTACTTATGAGTAATGTGGAGTAAGTTTTGTTGCTGTTCTTTGTATTCGTTTTAGTTGATATTTCGTAGTTGATGGAGACTGTTGGCCAGACCTGGGGTGGATAGAGGGTTGCAGGGGAGCTATGGGTGGAGATAGGGTGGATAGAGGATTGCAGGGGGAGTTATGGGTGGAGATAGGGGTGGATAGAGGGTTGCAGGGGGAGTTATGGGAGAAGTAGGGGTGGATAGAGGGTTGCAGGGGGAGTTGTGGGTGGAGATAGGGGTGGATAGAGGGTTGCAGGGGGAGTTATGGGTGGAGATAGGGGTGGATAGAGGGTTGCAGGGGGAGTTATGGGTGGAGGTAGGCGGTTATAGAGTTGTGGGTGGGGGATGTGGGGTAGTAGGAAGAAGAAGGACGTAGGGAGGTGGGGAAGTAGGTATTAGGATGGAGGATGGAAAGTTGAGGGTGTGGGGGAGGGGAAAGGGAAGTGGGTGTGGGTGTGTGTGTGTGGAGAATGTGGGGGGGGGGGTGAAACAGAGGTCGTGGGGAGAAATGAGGTCGTGAGGAGGAGGTGGGGGTGTTGGTGGTGGTGGGGAAGGGAGTGGGGTGATGGTTGGGGAGGAAGGTGGAGGGGAAGGGAGGGGGAAGGCAGCCGGCTGAGTCAATACTGCTGGTGCTGGAGTGTTTGGTTGGCACGTAGACGGTGTTATGGTTACTGCACACACCCTCCCCCCCAGCACACACACACACACACACACACACACACACGTACTCACATAATCATACACTCAGTCTTTGTACAAGCTAACGTGTTATCACGCACGCACGTGCGGGCACACACGTAAGCTAACGCCTACATACTGCTAACATAAAAAACACATACGCACAGTATATATATATATATATATATATATATATATATATATATATATATATATATATATATATATATATATATATATATATATATATATATACGTAAACGAACATAAGCACTTGCACGCACACAGAGCATAAACAAATGCATGTCGTTTGAGAGCAGTAAATGCTCAAGAGATGGGGCTCTACGAGTGTAGAACTCCCTCCCCTTGCAGTACAAAATTGGTAATTACACACAGACACACACACACACACACTCTCTCTCTCTCTCTCTCTCTCTCTCTCTCTCTCTCTCTCTCTCTCTCTCTCTCTCTCTCTCATTTGATCGCGGTCGTGTGCCGTATACAAGTTACGACCGCTCTGTTGCACGTTATCGAGCCTGCGCTGTCTTCCGTCACTCCAGGACCTCTGTTTCGTGTTGGTAGTTGGTAGAATCCAATGCCATTCCTGTCGCCGTTTTCTGTCATTGAGTACTAGCCCCGCGCCCCCCGCCTCTCCCTCTTTGGTGCTAGTTTCTATCGTTCAGGACTAGTTTCTATTTGCTATTTTCCCAAGTACGTGTTTCAGGCGCTAGTATCGGCTATTTAGTGGTATTTCTGTTGCTGTTTTTGTATTCATTCTGTGTTACTAGTTTCAGGTGCTAGTGTAAACATTCAGCATCAGCTTCTGGTGCTAGTTTGTCGTTCAGTATCAGTTTCAGGAGCTAGTTTATCATTCAGTATTAGTTTCAGGTGCTAGTTTGCCGTTCAGTATCAGTTTCAGGGGCTAGTTTATCATTCAGTATTAGTTTCAGGTGCTAGTTTGCCGTTCAGTATCAGTTTCAGGGGCTAGTTTGTAGTTCGGTATTAATTTCTGGTGCTAGTTCGCCGTTCAGTATCAGTTTCAGGCGCTAGTTTATCATTCAGTATTAGTTTCAGGTGCTAGTTTGCCCTTCAGTATCAGTTTCAGGAGCTAGTTTGTAGTTCGGTATTAGTTTCAGGTGCTAGTTCGTATTTCCCCATCATTTGGTGCTGATTTTTAGTACATGTATTTCTAATCATATATATATATATATATATATATATATATATATATATATATATATATATATATATATATATATATATATATATATAAATTTTCATTACATAAGTCTGTCACTCACTGAGACATTTCCTTGCCAGTTCCGCCACTTGCGAGGGGGTCGAACTCCGTTCACTTAATGCGTCTACGCCAGGATCGGCCCAGCAGCCAGCCACCAGCTACGTCGTCGCTACTTTCCCATTCTCTCTCTCTCTCTTCTGTCTCTTGTTGGGGGCCTCTGCAGGACTTGTTATATACATCTATGGCCGCCCTCACCCTTCCCACTGTTTGCCTCTCTCTCTCTCTCTCTCTCTCTCTCTCTCTCTCCTCAAGACACCCCAGACTACTCGGTGGTATAAATGCCGGACTCTTCGGCGGTATAAATGCCGGACTCTAACACCTCTTAGGTGGCATCCGACCGTGTTTTGTTTTTCGGGCGGGCAGCATCAGCACCTATAGCGGAGGAGGAGGAGGAGGAGGAGGAGGAGGAGGAGGAGGAGGATGAGCCAGACGTGTTTCCCTTCCACCCTCCCTCTTTCGTCCTCTTCTGTGCATAGATCCGTCTTGCTCTCACCCTCACACCCAGAGCGCCTTCATTCACATGATTGAAAAAAAAAAAGGAATGAAGATATATGACCTGTTTACACTATGAGGGATCCGTTGTGTATTTTGCGTGACCCTCACGAAGGAATTTAAGACTCGAACAGGCACCACAGACCTAGCGTACAAGGGAGAGGGGGATCCATTTTCCCTTGTGAATAGAAGCGATTGAAAATCTGCAACTGTGGACCCTTGTCGTGGAGGTAGGGAGGTGTGGGAGGAGCTGTGGTTGGGCTGGGATGGGGAGGGACTTGTGATTAATCAGAGGTGTGGGTGTTTTGTTCGCTGTGTCGTGTGTTCGCTATGTCAATTGTTCGCTATATCGTGTGGTATTTATGCAGGTCAGGTGTTTGCCCGTAGGCCACCCCTATGTAGGATAAAGGTGCGATCATTGAACATGTGACGGTACGGTTGTTGAACATGTGACTGTACGACCATTGAGTATGTGACGGTACGGTCATTAAACGTGTGACGGTACAGTCATTAAACGTGTGAGGGTATGGTGACGGTACGGTCGTTGAACATGTGACGGTACGGTCATTAAGCATGTGACGGTACAGTCATTAACGTGTGACGGTACAGTCATTAAACGTGTGAGGGTATGGTGACGGTACGGTCGTTGAACATGTGACGGTACGGTCATTAAGCATGTGACGGTACAGTCATTAAAAGTGTGAGGGTACGGTGACGGTAGGTCACTGAACATGTGACGGTACGATCATTGACATGTGACGGTTACGGGCACTGAACATTGACGGTGTCATGAACATGGGGACGGTACGGTCACTGAACATGTGACGGTACGATCATTGAACATGTGACGGTACGGTCACTGAACATGTGACGGTACGATTTATTGAACATGTGACGGTACGGTCACTGAACATGTGACGGTACGATCATTTAACATGTGACGGTAGGTCACTGAACATGTGACGGTACGGTCACTGAACATGTGACGGAAAAGGTCACTGAACATGTGACGGTAATCATTGAACCTTGACGGTACGGGTCACGAAACATGTGACGGTACAGTCTGTCTCACGTCGTCCCCACCAGCACACCACAGCCTCTCAAACCTGCCTCTTCCTGCAGGATCCCCTCACTGATGTCTTCTGACCTCTTAAACTGAACGAGGTGGCCCTTGACCACGATGCCCCGACGCTTGAGCACGACGGACCATCCTCGAGTGCGACCTTGAGTATGAACAGACCATCCGTTGAGCACGACACTTGAACATGACGGACCATCTTCGAGCACGATCCTTTAGCATGACAGACCACCCTCGAGCACGACCCTTGAGCACGACGAACCACTCTCGAGCACGACCCTAAACATGAGGGACCACCTTTTAGCACGACCTTCCTCAACTTTATTTGCATTCCAGTGGATGTGTGTCTGCCACGTCTTACCAAGATGTCACTAGTACCTCAGATAAACACATGAAAAGAAAAAAAATGATATGTGAACTCAGACGAGCATAAGTGGGCAAAGGATGTGTCATTTATCCATTCAAAATTGAGCCAAGCTACATTTAAAGGGTGAAAAACTTTTGGCACTCTTGAATTCCCACTGATGTGTGACCTCCCGATCTGTGGGATGTCACTATAGTAACCAAGCAACACAGATGGAGCATGGCCGTGAAAGTCACCCTAGAAATGTCAAAGGAAGTGGAACTCCCCATTAGGCGGGGAAACTAGCTTTGACCCATTGACTACCGAGGGGAAACTCTGCGGTCGAAAACCATTTCTTCCTTTTTCTCTTATTGTTTCCATTGCGAAGCCATTCCTCCCTTTTTTTGTTATTGTTTCCATTTTCGGGAAAAAAAAAGGGCACTGATATTTTCCAAATTGGTCAATGATGGTATGTCACCATTAAACAAGAGTAATAGTGGATGAAGCGTATGGAATGGTAGGAAAATATAGATAAATGATCCATATGAGACGTTTCGTGTAAGGAAATATAGAGAAAGTCCATATGAGCGTGTTGTGACTCACGCCGACTCCACCACAGTGTTGGTTTAGCTACGTTGGCGGACGAGATACGCTGGAGTGGAAACCCCATAACTATTATGTAAGTTATAGTTAGATGGTCCCCGGGGGCCGCTCAGGGCCTGGCCCATCATTTCAAGCAGGGAAACCTCCCCCTTACACCCGTAGAGAAAAAAGAAAAATGATGGGGTTTTTCTTTTTTTTTCTCTCTCTCAACAAATGTATATAGGGGATGTTAAGACATTTTTAAAGGAGGGGAACAAAGATTTTTCTTCTTTTTTTGTCCACTGGGAAACACACGAAGCAGAAGGAAAGTGCAATGAAAGGGTTTAAATTGTCCCTAGCCCAGAGTTTATGTACACCCTATGTGCAATTTGCCATTTTTGGGAAACCTCGTTAGCTATAAGGGGAGGGAAAGGGAAGTGGGTGTGGGTGTGTGTGTGGAGAATGTGGGGGGGGGGGTGAAACAGAGGTCGTGGGGAGAAATGAGGTCGTGAGGAGGAGGTGGGGGTGTTGGTGGTGGTGGGGAAGGGAGTGGGGTGATGGTTGGGGAGGAAGGTGGAGGGGAAGGGAGGGGGAAGGCAGCCGGCTGAGTCAATACTGCTGGTGCTGGAGTGTTTGGTTGGCACGTAGACGGTGTTATGGTTACTGCACACACCCTCCCCCCCAGCACACACACACACACACACACACACACACACACGTACTCACATAATCATACACTCAGTCTTTGTACAAGCTAACGTGTTATCACGCACGCACGTGCGGGCACACACGTAAGCTAACGCCTACATACTGCTAACATAAAAAACACATACGCACAGTATATATATATATATATATATATATATATATATATATATATATATATATATATATATATATATATATATATATATATATATATACGTAAACGAACATAAGCACTTGCACGCACACAGAGCATAAACAAATGCATGTCGTTTGAGAGCAGTAAATGCTCAAGAGATGGGGCTCTACGAGTGTAGAACTCCCTCCCCTTGCAGTACAAAATTGGTAATTACACACAGACACACACACACACACACTCTCTCTCTCTCTCTCTCTCTCTCTCTCTCTCTCTCTCTCTCTCTCTCTCTCTCTCTCTCTCTCTCTCTCATTTGATCGCGGTCGTGTGCCGTATACAAGTTACGACCGCTCTGTTGCACGTTATCGAGCCTGCGCTGTCTTCCGTCACTCCAGGACCTCTGTTTCGTGTTGGTAGTTGGTAGAATCCAATGCCATTCCTGTCGCCGTTTTCTGTCATAGAGTACTAGCCCCGCGCCCCCCGCCTCTCCCCCTCTTTGGTGCTAGTTTCTATCGTTCAGGACTAGTTTCTCTTTGCTATTTTCCCACGTACGTGTTTCAGGCGCTATTATCGGCCATTTAGTGGTATTTCTGTTGCTGTTTTTTGTATTCATTCTCTGTTACTAGTTTCAGGTGCTAGTGTAAACATTCAGCATCAGCTTCTGGTGCTAGTTTGTCGTTCAGTATCAGTTTCAGGAGCTAGCTTATCATTCAGTATTAGTTTCTGGTGCTAGTTCGCCGTTCAGTGTCAGTTTCAGGCGCTAGTTTATCATTCAGTATTAGTTTCTGGTACTAGTTTGCCGTTCAGTATCAGTTTCAGGAGCTAGTTTATCATTCAGTATTAGTTTCAGGTGCTAGTTTGCCGTTCAGTATCAGTTTCAGGAGCTAGTTTATCATTCAGTAATAGTGTCTGATGCTAGTTTGCCGTTCAGCATCAGTTTCAGGCGCTAGTTTATCATTCAGTATTAGTTTCTGGTGCTAGTTTGCCGTTCAGCATCAGTTTCAGGCGCTAGTTTCAGGCGCTAGTTTATCATTCAGTATTAGTTTCAGGTGCTAGTTCGCCGTTCAGTGTCAGTTTCAGGCGCTAGTTTATCATTCAGTATTAGTTTCAGGTGCTAGTTTGCCGTTCAGTATCAGTTTCAGGAGCTAGTTTATCATTCAGTATTCGTTTCTGGTGCTAGTTCGCCGTTCAGTGTCAGTTTCAGGGGCTAGTTCGGTACTAGTGTCAGGAGCTAGTTCATCTTTCAGTATTAGTTTCAGATGCTAGTTCGTCTTTCAGTGTCAGTTTCAGGAATAAGTTCGTCGTTCAGTATCAGTTTCAGGTGCTAGTTTGTAGTTCAGTATAAGTTTCAGGTACCATTTCCCCATCATTTAGTGCTGATTTCTAGTACAAGTATTTCTAATCATATATATATATATATATATATATATATATATATATATATATATATATATATATATATATATATATATATATATATATAAATTTTCATTATATAAGTCTGTCACTCGCTGAGACATTTCCTTGCCAGTTCCGCCACTTGCGAGGGGGTCGAACTCCGTTCACTTAATGCGTCTACGCCAGGATCGGCCCAGCAGCCAGCCACAAGCTACGTCGTCGCTACTTTCCCATTCTCTCTCTCTCTCTTCTGTCTCTTGTTGGGGGCCTCTGCAGGGCTTGTTATATACATCTATCGCCGCCCTCACTCTTCCCACTGTTTGCCTCTCTCTCTCTCTCTCTCTCTCTCTCTCTCTCTCTCTCTCTCTCTCTCTCTCTCTCCTCAAGACACCCCAGACTACTCGGTGGTATAAATGCCGGACTCTTCGGCGGTATAGATGCCGGACTCTAACACCTCTTAGGTGGTATCCGACCGTGTTTTGTTTTTCGGGCGGGCAGCATCAGCACCTATAGCGGAGGAGGAGGAGGAGGAGGAGGAGCCAGACGTGTTTCCCTTCCACCCTCCCTCTTTCATCCTCATCTGTACATAGATCCGTCTTGCTCTCACCCTCACACCCAGAGCGCCTTCATTCACAAGATTGAAAAAAAAAAAGGAATGAAGATATATGACATGTTTACACTATGAGGGATCCGTTGTGTATTTTGCGTGACCCTCACGAAGGAATTTAAGACTCGAACAGGCACCACAGACCTAGCGTACAAGGGGGTGGATCCATTTTCCTTTGTGAATAGAAGCGATTGAAAATCTGCAACTGTGGACCCTTGTCGTGGAGGTAGGGAGGTGTGGGAGGAGCTGTGGTTGGGCTGGGATGGGGAGGGACTTGTGACTAATCAGAGGTGTGGGTGTTTTGTTCGCTGTGTCGTGTGTTCGCTATGTCAATTGTTCGCTATATCGTGTGGTATTTATGCAGGTCAGGTGTTTGCCCGTAGGCCACCCCTATGTAGGATAAAGGTGCGATCATTGAACATGTGACGGTACGGTTGTTGAACATGTGACTGTACGACCATTGAGTATGTGACGGTACGGTCATTAAACGTGTGACGGTACAGTCATTAAACGTGTGAGGGTATGGTGACGGTACGGTCGTTGAACATGTGACGGTACGGTCATTAAGCATGTGACGGTACAGTCATTAAACGTGTGACGGTACAGTCATTAAACGTGTGAGGGTATGGTGACGGTACGGTCGTTGAACATGTGACGGTACGGTCATTAAGCATGTGACGGTACAGTCATTAAACGTGTGAGGGTACGGTGACGGTACGGTCGTTGAATATGTGACGGTACGGTCATTAAACATGTGACGGTACAGTCATTAAACGTGTGAGGGTACGGTGACGGTAGGTCACTGAACATGTGACGGTACGATCATTGAGCATGTGACGATACGGTCACTGAACATGTGACGGTACGATCATTGAACATGTGACGGTACGGTCACTGAACATGTGACGGTACGATCATTGAACATGTGACGGTACGGTCACTGACATGTGACGGTACGGGCACTGAACATGTGACGGTACGGTCACTGAACATGTGACGGTAATCATTGAACCTGTGACGGTACGCTCACTGAACATGTGACGGTACAGTCTGTCTCACGTCGTCCCCACCAGCACACCACAGCCTCTCAAACCTGCCTCTTCCTGCAGGATCCCCTCACTGATGTCTTCTGACCTCTTAAACTGAACGAGGTGGCCCTTGACCACGATGCCCCGACGCTTGAGCACGACGGACCATCCTCGAGTGCGACTCTTGAGTATGAACAGACCATCCGTTGAGCACGACGCTTGAACATGACGGACCATCTTCGAGCACGATCCTTGAGCATGACAGACCACCCTCGAGCACGACCCTTGAGCACGACGAACCACTCTCGAGCACGACCCTAAACATGAGGGACCACCTTTTAGCACGACCTTCCTCAACTTCATTTGCATTCCCAGTGGATGTGTGTCTGCCACGTCTTACCCATAGATGTCACTAGTAGCCTCAGATAAACACATGAAAAGAAAAAAAATGATGATGTGAACTCAGACGAGCATAAGTGGTCAAAGGATGTGTCATTTATCCTTTCAAAATTGAGCCAAGCTACATTAATGGGTCAAAACTTTTGGCACTCTTGAATTCCCAGCTGATGTGTGACCTCCCGAGTCTGTGGGATGTCACTATAGTAACCAAGCAACACAGATGGAGTCATGGCCGTGAAAGTCACCCTAGAAATCGTCAAAGGAAGTGGAACTCCGTCATTAGGGCGGGGAAACTAGCTTTGACCCATTGACTACCCGAGGGAAACTCTGCGGTCAGAGAAACCATTTCTCCTTTTTCTCTTATTGTTTCCATTTGCGAAGCCATTCCTCCTTTTTCTGTTATTGTTTCCATTTTCGATGAAAAAAAGGACACTGATATTCTCAAATTCGTGTCAATGATGGTATGTCACCATGTAAACGAAGAGTACATACGTGGATGAAGCGTATGGAATAGTAGGAAATATAGATGAAATGATCCATATGAGACGTATACGTGTGTAGGAAATATAGATGAAATGATCCATATGAGACGTATACGTGTATAGGAAATATAGATGAAATGATCCATATGAGACGTGTATGTGTACTCACGCCTGAGCTCCGACCTACAGTGTTGGTTTGAGCTACGTTGGCGGACGAGATACGGCTGGAGTGGAAACCCCATAACTATTATGTAAGTGTATAGTTAAGATGGTCCCGGGCTGCCGCTCAGGGCCTGGCGCCATCAATACAAGACAGGAAGCCTCCCCCTTACACCAGTAGAGAGAAAAATGAGAAAATGATGGGGTTATTTCTTTTTTCTCTCTCTCTCTCAACATGTGATATAGGGGATGTATAGAGATCATTTCTAAAGGAGGGGGAAAAAAGATTTTCTCTCTTTTTTTGTCCACTGGGAAACACACGAAGCAGAGAGAATGTGCAATGAAAGGTTTAATTGTCCCGTAGCTCCAGAGTTTATGTACACCCTATGTGCAATTAGCCATTTTGGAACTACCTCGTTATGCTATAAGGGAAGGGAATTTTACCCCCCCCCCCCCCCCACCACCACCACCATCTCTTAAACTTTCTTTACTACCCTACAACTTTTTTCTTTTAACTTTTGTATGCCGACCGCATTCAAAGTTTCATTATTTCAGGTTTATTCCATTCATCCACCACGCTTATGCCATAAAAACACTTTTTTCCTACATCTTTTTTTTAACAAGTTTACTGCTTAATTTCTCACCTTATATCTTTCAAAGGACTGTTCTCTGTTGACTTAACAACCGTAGGCATATCTAAGGCCTGGGATCTTTCCCTGTACCTCACTCTTCTTAATTCCAGTATCATCTTTATTGCGTTCCTCTGGACCTTCTCTAGTATCTCTATGTGGTTCTTTAAGTGCAGGGTGACTAAACTTACGAGCCGTATTCTAGTTATGGTCTATTGCAGAATGTGAAGAGCTTGCTGGGTGTTTCTTTATCCATATACTTGTGTACTCCCCGAATTGTTGCTGGAAAAAGGTTTGTCAACATTACTGTTAGCGTAGGACTGGACTCTGGCGATAGGTTAGGGGCGATGTCGGGAGGAAGGTCGACTCCCAAACCTCTCTCACAGGCAAATTCTAGCAGCTTGATTTCTGCTGGATGATATTCATGTCGAGACCTTCTTTCACTGTATGCAATCCACATCACTTTTTTTTTTTTTTCACTGGGGTTGAATTTAATCGACCGTGTATCATGTCATCTTTGGAGTTTGTCAAGATTCCCTTGTAGGTTGATGTAGTCCTCTTCGCTTTTTACCTCCCTCATGTTTTCTTAGCTTCATACTCAGGGAGGAGCCCATTGCTTCTCCTAACTTATTTACATCACTTCGAGGAGAAGAATGGCCCCAGAGCGAGCCTTGAGGCACTCCACTGGTGTCCTCAACCCATTTGGAAAATGCGACCCTGACTTTCATCCGTTGTTTTCTTCTGCAAATGTAATGTTCTGTCCATCGAGGGAGAGTTCCCCCCTTATTCTTGCCTAGCAATCCAGACTCTTCACTAGCCTTCCTTTGTGAGACAGAGTCTTATACTCTCTGACAGTCAAGTGACATTACAATCCATCCCAGACTTTTCTTTTGTCGAGAACAGAGCTCACTCTCCCGTAGAAATCTAAAAGGTTCGATACCCTTGACCCCTTCTCACTGAAGCCATGCTGTCCCTCACATAGGTTGTTTCTCCTTTGAGAATAAAGTAGTCCCTTATCTGCTTATCTCATTATCTTTCCCAGGACTTTGCAGACCGCGCCCGTCTGGGAAACCGGTCCGTAGTTCAACCCATCCTCCCAGTCGCCTTTCTTAAAGAAGGATATGACGTTTAGCCTCCTCCTCCTCCTCCTCTCTCCTAACGCTTTGCCTCCCTCCTGCGACATCTTGAGCAACATTTCAAGTGGTGTGGGGAGTGTAGCTCCACACACCGTCAGGATTATGAGCCTTATTCTGTACATATATGTCTTTTCTCGATAATTCACTGCTTTCCAAGACCTCCTCCCCGTTTCATGACACTGATGTTGGGGCTACAGTGTCTTCCTTTGAACACACACTTCTTGGACTTATTATTCATTTCCTCACGTATCTTTCACATCGTATTCTGCAGCTCTTCCATCTGTATGTTTAAGCTTTGTTGGCTGCGTTTTAACTGATTATTTATGGAGAAGTTGTGAATTGTCTTTCTGCCTCGTCTACCATATTCCTTTCACCGTTTCTTTGTTCGCTCTATCCTGTCCCTCTCTCTTCGTTTCTCGCCCTCCCATACCTTCAAGATGCTGGCTGGATAGGGTGTCGCTACAGAACACTGGCTGGATGAGGCGCGCTACAGCACATCACTGTAGCTCGTTCGCTTTTGGGACATCTTTTACTGAACTACATATCCTTCTTTACCCTCCCCTCTGTCACTCAGGCTAGAGGTAGCCATACTCCCAATCCTTTCCTGGTAAAGTTTACAGGACCCTACACAACAATGCCCTGGTTCCTCCTGGCTGTTGAAGTCCTACAGAAATTCTCCGTTTCTGTACAATTTCCACGATTACACCTCCTCTCTCTCTCAGTCAGGTGTCCTCGCTCCTCATTTCATATCCCCAATGTGCCCCATGATCAAACTCTAGCAATTTACAGGACCACTGTCGTCTGTTGGTATATGATATATGATATATTCAGTATCCGTGTCGCGATGTGTGATCACACGGTCAAAAATTTTCATCAAAACTTTTCTCGCTTTAAAGGAGTCCATGCTGTCCCTGCTACTGAGTGTAGCGCAGCCCTGGAGCCCTTATATTCAGTGTATGCCACACTCACTGTTCAATCCCAGCTTCAGCGTGTACACATCATACAGGTATTTGTTTTTTTCCCTGTCATTTTTCCTCTCTTGTGGAAATATAGTTGTCTCTCGGTTGTCGACCAAACATGTGCTCTATATATATTTTTTTTTTTTTTTTTTTTTTCATATATATATTTGTCATTTCCCGCGTTAGCGAGGTAGCGTTAAGAACAGATAACTGAGCTTTTGAGGGAATATCATCACTTGGTCCCCTTCTCTGTTCCTTCTTTTGGAAAATTAAAAACGGAAGGGGAGGATTTCCATCCCCAAGCTCCTCTCTCTCTCTCTCTCTCTCTCTCTCTCTCTCTCTCTCTCTCTCTCTCTCTCTCTCTCTCTCTCTCTCTCTCTCTCTCTCTCTCTCTCTCTCTCTCTCTCTCTCTCTCTCTTTCCCACCCGGTCCAAATCGGCGCCCCATCTCCCTCCTCCTCCTCCGAGCCCGCGCCCCATCTCCCTCCTCCTCATCCTCCCCGCCCGCGCCCCATCTCCCTCCTCCTACTCCTCCCCGCCAGCACCCGATCTCCCTCCTCCTCCTCCCCGCCAGCACCCGATCTCCCTCCTCCTCCTCCCCGCCAGCACCCGATCTCCCTCCTCCTCATCCTCCCCGCCCGCGCCCCATCTCCCTCCTCCTCCTCCTCCTCCCCTGCCCGCGCCCCATCTATCTCCCTCCTCCTCCTCCCCGCCCGCGCCCCATCTCCCTCCTCCCCGCCCGCACCTCAACTGTCCCCAAGCTACGCCGGGCGACCAGCCAAAGCTCCGGGAATATCGAAGTTTGGAACATCAATAACGCTTACCAAATGTTAAAGGTCGGAACACCTCCATCACCGCCGCCACCACCACCAAACCCCCTCACCCCCTCCAACACCACCACCGCTCCACCACCACCCCATCTCCCACACCTGGGACGGGGCAACGGATTCCAGGAATGCGTGGTGGATGAGGTGGTCGGGGTGGAAGCGAGGAGGGAGGAAGTTCAGGGAAGAAAAAAACTGTGAGGTTCCGGAATTTGAGGGACAGATTGAGCGACAGATGATCAGGAGGGAGATGAGGCTCTGAGGTGGAGGTTAGAGGTGAAGAAAAGCACCGCAGTATGTGGGAGAGGTTAGAATGCAACCTGACATTAAGTCTGTGGTTAAGAAAAGAGAAATCCAATCACATGGAAAAGAAAAAAGCGAGTATATATATATATATATATATATATATATATATATATATATATATATATATATATATATATATATATATATATGTATATATTGGAAAGGATCACATTTTTGCGCGTGATCAAGATATTCCCTGATGATGTGATTATTACACGAAAGTGCCCTTGGGGACTTATCGTGTTTCATTTCCCCCGTGGACTCATAGGAATATATATATATATATATATATATATATATATATATATATATATATATATATATATATATATATATCAGGTCCAGAGATCATCCATAACCTAGTTGTTATTTTTGAACAAACAGGCAATGAACATTTGTTTATCCTCACTTGCCTTTGAGGGCTTAGAACAAATGCAAAGACAGAACGACCAGAGACCATAGCGTGAACTTAGGCAAGAGACTTGTTAGAAAATACGGAGACGAAATATCATGAAATGCGACAGTAATGAATGAATGGATTAGACTTGAGTGAATATGGACGAGAGAGAAGCTTAAAATCGTATAGGCCAGTGGCGGAAGTTCAAGAAATGGGTTCACCCACGAGTGCGTATGTATAGACCTCCTCTCACACCCGCTCTTCCCCTATACAGCGTAACAAATAATTAATCAAACACACACGTAAAACACACACACACACACACACACACACACACACGACCCATTCTCGAAATGCGTTTGAGGTCACTGTAGAGTATTGCAATGAACCGTTATTCTTCTTGATCTCTGTATATACATGACTTGGGAACAGGATTGGACTGACACATGTGTATGTTTGTGGATGATGCCCATCCCCGTTCAGGAGGCCCTGAAAAAACCCTCCAAACTGTGACATAATGAGGGCGGGACACGGGGGAAGAAGGCCTCCGTACCAATATTGTCTTATAGGAAATAAGAAGCTGCAGGAATCTGTGTGTGAGTGAGAGGGGACTTGGATGTCGACATAGTGCCTTACCCTGTGACCAGAGCTCCATCTTGGAGGAATAGTACAGGGAACAACACCCCTGTTGGCAAATATAAGAACTGCTTTTGATCACACTGATGAACACACATTCAGAACAAGGTGTTCGCATCCTACATTAAGTCAGAAGTAGAATATGCTTCTCATGTTTAGTGTATCGCTCTTAGAGAAGGAGAGAGAAGTAATGGAGGAGGTGTTTGATGATAGAGATGGTTTAAGAGACGGGACCCGAATTGTGGAAATAGATGATTGCATATTGATAATGATCACACACACACACACACACACACACACACACACACACACACATCACAACTAACGGCTATTTTCATATATATATATATATATATATATATATATATATATATATATATATATATATATATATATATATATATGGAACCATGGAAGCGGAAGTGGATCATAGGGTGGGGGAGGGGGCGAAAATTTTGGGAGCCTTGAAAAATGTGTGGAAGTCGAGAACATTATCTCGGAAAGCAAAAATGGGTATGTTTGAAGGAATAGTGGTTCCAACAATGTTGTATGGTTGCGAGGCGTGGGCTATGGATAGAGTTGTGCGCAGGAGGATGGATGTGCTGGAAATGAGATGTTTGAGGACAATGTGTGGTGTGAGGTGGTTTGATCGAGTAAGTAACGTAAGGGTAAGAGAGATGTGTGGAAATAAAAAGAGCGTGGTTGAGAGAGCAGAAGAGGGTGTTTTGAAATGGTTTGGGCACATGGAGAGAATGAGTGAGGAAAGATTGACCAAGAGGATATATGTGTCGGAGGTGGAGGGAACGAGGAGAAGAGGGAGACCAAATTGGAGGTGGAAAGATGGAGTGAAAAAGATTTTGTGTGATCGGGGCCTGAACATGCAGGAGGGTGAAAGGAGGGCAAGGAATAGAGTGAATTGGAGCGATGTGGTATACAGAGGTTGACGTGCTGTCAGTGGATTGAATCAAGGCATGTGAAGCGTCTGGGGTAAACCATGGAAAGCTGTGTAGTTATGTATATTTGCGTGTGTGGACGTGTGTATGTACATGTGTATGGGGGGGGGGTTGGGCCATTTCTTTCGTCTGTTTCCTTGCGCTACCTCGCAAACGCGGGAGACAGCGACAAAGTATAAAAAAAAAAAAAAAAAAAAAAAATATATATATATATATATATATATATATCCTCACAACTCTCATTTCTTGACGATTCTGTAATTCCACTTCTTGACTCACTGAACATATACTTGCTAGTACTGTAAAATCCACTCCTTCTTGGAAACTCCACATTGCGGGAATAACTAAATTTACTTCTGAGAAACTGGGTGTCAGTCCTGTTTAGATGTCGAAACTTCTTTTCCCCTGAACAGTTGCTCCGTTTATACAAGGGATTGATCCGTCGTTGTATGGAGTACTGTTCTCACATCTGGAGTGGGTCTAGCTCTGCTTCCTTATTTGACAGAGTGAAGCTGAAAGCGACCCGACTTATGAACTGTCCCAGACTAACTTCCAAACTTGACCCCCTTGCCCTACGCCGCAATGTTGGTTCACTTACCCTCTTCTGTAGGCATTACTTTGTTTTTTGCTCCCGAGAGCTGGCTGCTTGTGTGCCCCCCACCACTAGCTAGACCACGCAATACTAGCCAAGCTGCTGCGTCACCAACTGTCGCAACCAGGAATCGAACCAGTGAGCTCGACCCCAGGGGGGCCCAGTGAATGCTCCATGGTCCATAACTATGATTAATTTTATCTTGCCTAATTATTATAGACTAATGAAAAACGACCTATATTTTTCGTCTTTGAGGTAGTGGCGTTCGACCTTCGGTGTTCGGATGACAGGAAGTCTGTGTATCATTGAAGTAACATATGCTTGACCTGTAACATCAGCTGACTCTGACAAGCGCCAACTAGTCTGATGTTCGATGCCTCCTTTTCCCTCATACGATGTCAGGAGGTCATGAAATGTGAGTTGTGTCATAAACACGTAAGAGGAAGGTGTCACACAGCTCAGCTTAGGATGTTATATATAACAAAGTATACTACACTTACCGTGTACCGTCCTCTTACATGTAGTATGCTACACTTACCGTGTACTGTCCTGTCACACGTAGTATGCTACACTTACCGTGTACCCTCCTCTTACACGTAGTATACTACACTTACCGTGTACTGTTCTCTCACAGTAGTATGCTACTCATACTGTGTACCCTCCTCACACATATAGTTAACAACATGTACCGTGTACCGTTCCCACTCACATGTAGCTGATTACATGTAGTCTAACGTTGCTTCACATGTAGTTACCCCCACACGTACCATTCCCTCATCCCGGTACATTATGCTGAGTATCTCAAGGGATCCATTTTCTTTCGAGACCTTTACTGTCCCCTTTTTCGTTCCAGTGGTTCCTAAGTGGCGGTGTATTTTGAAGTGGGGAGGCAGTGTATGAGGCTTGAAGGTGGGGAGGTAATGTATGAAAATGGCGCCTTTCTAACTCCAGTTCCTTCAGCTGTGTTCATGGTGTAGTTTGTGAGTAGTTAGGTGTATATATATATATATATATATATATATATATATATATATATATATATATATATATATATATATATACATCACAGGTGTCCTTTTCAACTGATGATGACACTTGATATTAGTACGCTTTTGTTCGGGGCTTCATACACACACACACACACACTTGACAAATTCTATAGGACGCGTGACAGGTGAGGAACACATAGCGGCCGTCTCCTTGACGTAGTTACAACCTGTCTCCAAACAGAGCCTCGGCCTGACACCTTACGGTCGGGGGAGAACGACAAATGTTTGTGTACCTAACGCTCGTATATGGCATGAGGAGGAGTGAGGAGGAGGAGGAGGGAATGTCTCAGGAGAGGGAGGACAAGAAGAAGGAAGTGGGAGGAGGTGCAATGAATGTGTGCGGTGAGGGAGGGATGGGAAAGACTGAGGGATAGTCAAATGTAAGGTACGTGTTCAGAGTGTTAAGGAGGGGGATAGGTTCTGGACTTTGCCCCAGCACTGTGCTGTGAGAGGGTCGACATGATGAAAAGGGTAACATGGAGACTACGAAGCAAAAGGAATGATGATGAAGAAGAAGATGATGGTGGTGGTGTGAAGTGAGATTCTGTATTGGGGGCGAAGGCTGTTTATTAGACATGTTAAACCTTGAGATTTGTCCATGAAGGCTGGGTGGAGCACTGTCCTATCTACACCTCCACAGCTGAGATGTTGCTTCACGTGTTAAGTAGAGGAGGAAGTCCTATTCTTGAAGGGAAGGCAACTGCATTGACATTTGGTGGTACACATGAGATATCACGTAACATGTACTCTCCAATAACCCACATACAGTATGCCACCTACGATAATTGGCCCCGATGCTGGTGCCAGTACGGAGCAGGTGCTAATATGAATCAGGTGCCACTATGAAGTAGATGCTATCATAAAGCAGGTGCTGCTATGGAACTTGTGTTACTATGAGACAGGTGTCATTACAAAGATACCATTATGAAACAGGTGTCATTCTGAAGGAAGTGCTATTGCGAAGCAGGTGCAATTACGAAGCAGGTGCTGTTTCGGAGCAGGTTTCATGATGAAACAGGTGTCATTACGAAGCAGGCTCCATTACGAAACAGGTGTCGTTATGCAGTAGGTACCACGACGAAGCAGGTGCCGTTATGAAACAGGTGTCATTATAGAACAGGTGCCACGAAGCAAGTGCCATTTCGAAGCAGGAGTCATTACGAAACAGGCTTCATTGCAAAGTAGGCGCCATTGTGTCGCGCCCACCTCCGGGGAAAGTGAAGTGGAAAAGTTGGAGGGACCGAGTCTATGGAGAAGCGAAAGGAATGAAGGAGTGTTTATATCTAGCAGGAGGCGGCGAAGACTGGAGAGCAGTACCCAGTGTAGAGGCGGAGGATATGGCTGTTGTCATGGAGGGGGAATAGGGAAAAAAGGAAGGTGGGTTTGGGTGTTTCCAGAAGTTCAGTATTCGGATGAACCAGACAAAGGAAATCCAGTTTGTCTGGAAGGGTTTTTATGCATTGTTGTCTATCTATGGTGAATCCAGGAGATGCTTTTGATGGGGCTGTTGGTAGGTATAATGAGGGCTTTACTCCATGTGAGTGGGGACTGGAAATGAGCTTTGCTATATGTGAGCGGGGACTAGGAATGGGCTTCACAGTATGTGAGTGGGGACTAGAAATTGGCTTCACAGTATGTGAGTGGGGACTGGATATTGGCTTCACCACATGTGAGTGGGAACTGGAAATTGGCTTCACCACATGTGAGTGGGGACTGGAAATTGGCTTCACTACATGTGAGTAGGGGCTAGAAATGGGCTTTATTACATCTAAATGGGGACTAGAAATGGGCTTCAGTACATACCAGGGAGATACAGTGGTAAACTGAAGGAAGATTGGAAAAAAGAAAAGATGCTCAGATGGAATTGCTTCATAACTAGAAAGGTTTGGACCCTGTTGGGCTGAGCGAGTAGGAACGGTGTATGTTGGAGTTTATTTACTTTTTCGTCACTTTTTAGACGAGATATAATGGAATTCCCTTGATTTGATGCAGTGTTGCACGCCTTGTGCGCCACGGGATGAAAGCTGTGTTGCTGTGTAGCGTGTTTGTGTTGCGTGGTACACCCGTGGTGAGGACGGGCGAACCTTGGTGCGAAGGAAGATCGTCTGTGAGGAACAGAGAGAGGAAAGGATAGTTCCATATCCCCGGGAGATTGGGTCCCAGTAATGTTTTGAGCACAGGGAGACTTGCTCTCTCTCTCTCTCTCTCTCTCGTGAGGTTGTTTTGAGCACAGGGAGACTTGCTCTCTCTCTCTCTCGTGAGGTTGTGGGTGACTTGATGGAGAGGAGTTGCTGAGAGGAGGATAGTAGAGGGGAGCTGCAGAGATGAGGATGGTGGAGGGGAGCTGCAGAGATGAGGATGGTGGAGGGGGAGCTACAGAGATGAGGATGGTGGAGGGGGAGCTGCAGAGATGAGGATGGTGGAGGGGGAGCTGCAGAGATGAGGATGGTGGAGGGGGAGCTGCAGAGATGAGGATGGTGGAGGGGAGCTGCAGAGATGAGGATGGTGGAGGGAAGCTGCAGAGATGAGGATGGTGGAGGGGAGCTGCAGAGATGAGGATGGTGGAGGGAAGCTGCAGAGATGAGGATGGTGGAGGGGAGCTGCAGAGGTGAGGGTGCGTGTGCCCGACAGGTCTGAAGGAGAGTAGTGTAGTAAAGAAGAGTAATTACTGTGTTTCCTGGACGACCGTCAGAGTCAGAAAGGACCATCGAGTACCTGCAGGAGAAGGTGTGTCAGAAAGAAGAATGTGTCTTCGTTCATCCACTCAAGATCATTATGCACAGTGGAGCCACCAAGGGCGATCAGTGAGGTCAGTAGACAGAACATCATCTCTTCCTTGATAAGGCAAGATCTGAACAGGACGAGAGAGAGAGAGAGGCAGTGGAACACTCGACGAGGGTGGGTTTATGTCATGAGAGAGAGAGAGAGAGAGAGAGAGAGAGAGAGAGAGAGAGAGAGAGAGAGAGAGAGAGAGAGAGAGAGAGAGAGGTTTAGTTGGGCACTCAGGAATTGTTTGTACAGTGATGAGGTTGACGGCAGTAGAACTGAGTCTACGAGGTGGAATGTATCGTTCACTACCTCCTCTACGTGGATGAGCAACAGGGGCAAATCGGTAATGTACGTGTAAGGTAGGGTGTTGCAATCATGCTCAACGCAACTTGAAGTTTTGTTCGTGATGAGAATTGTGCTCGTGGATGGTTTGTGGGTTGAAACTATACGTGCCCCATCAGTGAGATATGTGACCAGTTTGCCATATAGATATCTCTACTATTTCAGCTTCTATATATTCTCTCAACTAGACTTTAAATTGTTGATTCTAGTCTCTCTCTAGTCTCTGTTTTTCTTTTCTTTAAGTCAATTTTTGACACGGGCTATGTTTCTGAGCGACACGCAAGAACTCAGGAACTGTACAGTGATCATATGCTGTACATTTTACTTAGTGTGTATCACACATATGGTAATTCGTTCCTGGAGGTATTCAAGTTAGCAATGGACTCCATGAAAAGCACCTCGCACTGTTGCTTAGCGAAGTGCGCTACAAGTCACGACTGGAAGAATGCAATACCATACTGGAAGAATACAAGACCATTGCTGGAAGATACAAGAGCAGGACTGGAAGAGTACAAGACCACGTTGGAAGAACACAAGACCACGCTGGAAGAATATAAGACCACTACTGGAAGAATACAAGGGCCACAACTGGAAGAATACAAGACCAAGACTGGAAGATTACAAGACCATGCTGGAATTATACAAGACCACGACTGGAAGATTGCAAGACCATGCTGGAAGAATACAAGACCACTACTAGGCCACGACTGGAAGGGTACAAGACCAAGACTTGAAGAAGAATACCAGGTCACAAGTGGAAGAGTACAAGGCCGCGACTTCAAGAACTTCCAGGAAAGATGGGAAAAAGTCCTGGAACTCTTCATACAGGTCTTCTGCCTTTACAAGGTGCATCCATTTCCATAATGTCGAAGGAAAAAGCAGCAGCATTCCCGAAGGAAACTCTCCGCAAGGAGTCGTGCCCGAGGGTGAGGCACTTATGGCAACGGCTTACCCTCGAAGGAGGAGGCGGTCCTGAAGAGACCTTGCGGGGGTAGGCCCTCCTGAAGAGGGCGTGCTTGGGGGAGGAGGCCCTCCTGAAGAAGGCGTGCTTGGGGGAGGAGGCCCTCCTGCATAGGCCGTGTCTATGGGGGGGTTGGGAGTCCCTCCTGGAAAGTGCATTTGTCAGGGAGGAGGCCTCTCCTGCAGAGACCGTGCCTAGGATAAATCCTCCTGAAAAAGGCGCGCCCGTCGGGTGTTCCTCCTGAAGAGAGGGAGGTGCTCGTAGAGAGCGCTCATGATGTGACCAGAAACAGTCGGTACATCTGGTGCTGGGAGGATGGGTCGGGCGGTGTGGTGTCTCGTCGTCTTCCTCATTCTCAACATCTTCCTCATTCTCAACATCTTCCTCATTCTCACCATCTTCCTCATTCTCATTGCCTGCCTTATTCTCATTTTCTTCCTCATTCATACAGTTTTCTCATTGCCGATACCCATTTTTTTTTTTCTGTGGTCCCAACGGTTGGACGTGGCCAGCTTCCTGAGTGCTGCAGGCGCCTCTCATTACAAGAAGGGACCCCTCGGGCAGCAATTTAGATATATGTACATATACATAAGTCAGTTGATATACATCGAAGAGACGAGGCTAGCTTCGTCCTAGCTTCGTCTCTTCGATGTATATCAACTGACATATGATTCTCTCTTGTGTCTCCCCTGATCATGTGATTATTACACGAAAGTGCACTTGGGAACTTTTCATGTTTCATTTTCCCCGTGGACTCATAGGAATATATATATATATATATATATATATATATATATATATATATATATATATATATATATATATATATATATTATATATGTATGTTTGTGTTTGTATTTTTCAGTGATAGTCTTCATAGCTTCAGCTGAAATGATACATCTGGTTCCCTGTTCAGGATGATGTACTCCACTGTGTTGAAGAGAGAGAGAGAGAGAGAGAGAGAGAGAGAGAGAGAGAGAGAGAGAGAGAGAGAGAGAGAGAGAGAGAGAGTAGCCTTTTTTTGGTGTTTTCAAAGCAGCAAGTGCTGCCCATGTAGGAAATGAACCTCCTTAATGAAGAGCCTTTTACTGGATGCGGGAATAAACCGGGTTTATTCACTTTTTTTTTCTGGTCTAATTTACTCAGTAAAGAAAAAGAAAAATACTTATCTACACGAAAAAACTTTCAGTCGACGGTTCCGCTGTAAATAGTGTGTGTTTTACTCTGCACGAAAGAGAAATGGAAATAAAGTCGTTCTTGTGTGAGTAATTTCCCTCGGGTTCTTTTTTTTTTTTCCCCAGCGGTGGCACAGGTGTTGCTGGAGTTGTCGTCTCCTACAGGGAGGTAGGTGTTGCTGGAGTTGTCGTCTCCTACAGGGAGGTAGGTGTTGTTGGAGTTGTCGTCTCCTACATGGAGGTAGGTGTTGCTGGAGTTGTCGTCTCCTACAGAGAGATAAGAGTTGCTGAAGTTGTCGTTTTCTATGAGGACAAAAGTGGTCGTTGGCACTTTCTATGGGGACGTGTGTTTTGAGTCGTCGTTTACACCACAGAGAGCCACGGTGTCGTTTTCTTTTTAGACCCAGGTGATTCTTGTCTTTGTTTCCTCTGTGTGTGTGTCTTTGTTTCTCCTAGATACACTTATGTTTCTGTCATTGCTTTCTTTAGATATACAGTTGTTTCTTGTGTCCTTGTTCAATCTAAAGTCTCATTTTATGTAGAGATGTCGTCGGCACTGTAGGCACGGGTGTCTGTGGGGGGACTGTCGCCTCCTATGGATACGCCAGTGTCTGTGGGAGTCGTTGCCTTCCGATGAGCTGTGAGGCGCCGTGTCTCTCTTCCTTCCTCTCTCCCTCCCTTCCCCTTCGTCTGTTCCTCTCAAAACCCCCGAGGTACTTCCACTTTGGAGTAAAGCCTTCAAACGACAGAGACAGAGACAGCTGGCAAATGCAGCGTTTCCTCTGAAGTCTTGTTGAAAAAGGTTGTTATGTAGTCGTCCCCTGTTTTTTTTGAAGGAGGTCGTCGAGTCGTTCTTTGATATAGAGGTGTCTGTGTGGTGTGTGTGTCTCATGTCTTCTTCAGGGGTGGGAAAGACCTGAGTTTGGCTGGCACTCACCTTAACAAAGGATAGGCTGTTGTGTGTGGGGGTGCTGCTTACTCGTACCCTGTCGTACCGCTCGTACCGTCATGTACCCCTCTTAGGGAAGGGAAGGGTCTCTTGTTGCCCTATACGTACCGTGATGTTTCCCACCCGTACCTGCGAGTGTGTCTCATGTCTTCTTCAGGGCCGGGAAAGACCTGAGTTTGGCTGGCACTCACTTTAACAAAGGATAGGCTGTTGTGTGAGGGGGTCCTGCTTACTCGTACCCTGTCGTACCGCTCGTACCGTCATGTACCCCTCTTAGGGAAGGGTCTCTTGTTGCCCTATACGTACCGTGATGTTTCCCACCCATACCTGCGAGATGATATCCTGGGGTACCATCCCTACCGTAATAGTTTTCCTCCTATGACACGTACCTGGTGTCCAGTGGTACCCAGCGTACCGTACTGATGCCCACCCAATGCTCTTGACCGGTACACGTAATATACGAAGGTGGGCGTCAGCAGTGTTAAGTGGTGGTGGAGTTAGCTTGCTAGAGGGACCTGAAGATATGTGGGATGCGAAAAGCAACAGTTTGCTTCATTTACATAGTGGAGTATTCCACCCACTGCCTGTCTTCCCTCTCCTCTCTCCCCCCTTCCAATCATCCACTTTGAACTGCCTGCCCCTCCATCACACACTGACTCCACTGGATCAGTATTTATAAATAATAACAAAAATAACTAAGATGTAAACTAACATTTAAAAACAAAAGTTCTTTTTTGCTCAGATATGATTATTCAAATGATCAGGTAACTCTTTTCTCTCTTTTTTTTTGCGTATTTTACTTTTTCGTAAAGAGAGATTATCATGTGGACATCAAGGACACCAGTGTTAATGTTTGACAGACATGCTGGAAGTTTGTTGCATGTCTAGGAGCTCTTGGGTGTGGAAGGTGTGGGTGTCGTCAGATGGTGTTGAGGAGGGTAGGGATGTGTGTGTGTGTGTGTGTGTGTGTGTGTGTATGTGTGTGTGTGTGTGTGTATGTGTGTGGACTGTTTGACCATTGGTGACAGCTGAGGGGAAAGGAGAGGTTGGCCTGTGTTTTGAAATGACCTGCCCTGGGAAGGTGGTAAGGTTAAGGGTGTGGTCTGGGTGTAGACTACCGGACTCTGGGTGGGTGAGAGAGATGAGGGTGTGGTCTGGGTGTAGACTACCGGACTCTGGGTGGGTGGGAGAGATGAGGGTGTGGTCTGGGTGTAGACTACCGGACTCTGGGTGGGTGAGAGAGATGAGGGTGTGGTCTGGGTGTAGACTACAGGACTCTGGGTGGGTGAGAGAGATGAGGGTGTGGTCTGGGTGTAAACTTCCGGACCCTGGGGCAGGGGGCTGATGGGGGGGGGGGAATGGGAGGGGGAGAGTGTGGATCAATGTCTCCCAAGGAGCGTGTGGGGGGGAGGAGGAAGGGGGGGAGCAGCTCTCCTCTCTCTCTCTCTCTCTCTCTCTCTCTCTCTCTCTCTCTCTCTCTCTCTCTCTCTCTCTCTCTCTCTCTCTCTCTTGCCCCCCTCCCCATCCCCTTATGCACAGTTGGGGTGGCAGGGGAAGTGGTAGATGCCCCCATCTCCCGAGAGAGAGAGAGAGAGAGAGAGAGAGAGAGAGAGAGAGAGAGAGAGAGAGAGAGAGAGAGAGAGAGAGAGAGAGAGAATTTTCCTGCTTAGGTCTGGGAACAAGCTGGTGTTTGACACATGTAATATATATATATATATATATATATATATATATATATATATATATATATATATATTTTGAGGAACGTAAGAGGAAAGTACAAAGGGGATGCTAACCGTTGGACCCCGGTCTAGATCCGGGGTTCGAACCCCAGAGTGTCCAATACGTGATGGAGAGATCGATTGACTAGCTCCAAGCGAGTGAGGTGGGTCATGGTTCGTATATCTTCTGTGGCTTTATATACCTTTTTGGTCTGTTTTCCCTGGCGCTACCTCGCTGATGCGGGGGGTGGCGATGCTGTTTCCTGTGGGGCGGGGGTGGCGTTGGGAATGGATGAAGGAAAGCGAGTAGGCATACGTACATAGGTATATATGTATGTATATGTATATATATGTACGTGTATGAGCGTATATGTATATACGTGTGTATATGGGTGGATGGGTCACTCTTCGTCTGTTTCCTGACGCTACGTCGCTGACGCGGGAAGCGGCGATCAACTATCATGATAATGATGATAATGATAATAATGATAATAATGATAATAATAATGATAATAATAATGATGATGATGATGATGATAATAATAGTAATAATAATAATAATTATAATAATAATAATAATAATAATAATAATAATAATAATAATAATAGTAATGATAATAATAATAATGATAATAATAATAATAATAATAATAATAATAATAATAATAATAAATAATAGTAATGATAGAGATAATGATGATAATAATAATGATAATAATGATAATAATAATAATGATAATAATGATAATGATAAATATAGAGTAAGATCACGCTCTCTCTCTCTCTCTCTCTCTCTCTCTCTCTCTCTCTCTCTCTCTCTCTCTCTCTCTCTCTCTCTCTCTCTCTCTCTCTCTCTCTCACACTCCAAGAGCCCCTAGTAGAAACACATGACACATCACTCACCTCCAGGAAACATCACAAGCTTGTGGATAGAAAACTTGTGGTAAAAATCCTAAAAGAAAAAGAAAACAGAAAGAAAAAAGAAAACGCATTCTGTCGCTTACGTCTTCGTCTACGTCACCAGCAGGAGGCGGGGATAAAAAGAAAATAAAATAACCTCTGGGCGTTTTAACTTTTTTCCCCTCCTCCAATATATAGAAACGACACATTCTCAAAAAAATAAGAAATGTTTCCTCCGTTTCCCACTAGACGACCACAACAATGGTTGTCGTGTATGGACGACCGCCCCCACTCATTTCTGGATACAATTTTTTTTTCTTACCCATCTGCTCAGTCTTTACGTCTTGGGCACGACGGTACGTCCCTTGGGCGCGACGGTACGTCCCTTAGGCACGACAGTACGTCCCATGAGAAACAGGTGCGATCCCTGAGCACGACGGGACGTCTCGTTTTAACGACGGTACGTCCCTTATGTGCGACGGTACGGCCCTTGAGCACGACGGTACGTTCCTTGGGCACGACGGTACGTCCCTTAGGCACGACGGTACGTTCCTTGGGCGCGACGGTACGTTCCTTGGGCACGACGGTACGTCCCTTAGGCACGACGGTACGTTCCTTGGGCACGACGGTACGTTCCTTGGGCACGACGGTACGTCCCTTGGGCACGACGGTACGGCACTTGGGCACGACGGTACGTTCCTTAGGCACGACGGTACGTTCCTTGGGCACGACGGTACGGCCCTTGAGCACGACGGTACGTTCCTTGGGCGCGACTTTACGTTCCTTGGGCACGACGGTACGTTCCTTGGGCACGACGGTACGTCCCTTGCGCACGACAGCACGACCCTTGAGTATGGTATCCAGGCCTTTAGATGAAGAGACGTAACTCTCGTGGATATAGACCCTGAGAAACGTAACTCTCTGGTCACAAACCCGAAGACGTAACTCTCTCTGGTCATAAACCCGAAGACGTAACTCTCTGCTCAATAACCCAAAGATGTAACTCTCTGGTCATTAGTTTCAAGACGTAACTCTCTGGTCATAAACCCAGAGACGTAACTCTCTGGTCATAAACCCAGAGGCGTAACTCTCTGGTCATAAACCCAGAGGCGTAACTCTCTGGTCATAAACCTAGAGACGTAACTCTCTGGTCAATTACCTAAAACCCTAAGTCTCTGGTCATAAACCCAAGGACGTAACCTGGTTATAGGACCTAGGTACGTAACTCTCTGGTCATAAACCCAGGGGCGTAACTCTCTGGTCATAAACCCCAGAGGCGTAACTCTCTGGTCATTAAACCTAGATGACGTAACTCTCTGGTCAATTACCTAAAACCCTAAGTCTCTGGTCATAAACCCAAGGCGTAACTCTGGTTATAGACCTAAGGACGTAACTCTCTGGTCATAAACCCAGAGGCGTAACTCTCTGGTCATAAACCCCGGAGGCGTAACTCTCTGGTCATAAACTAAAGCCGGTAACTCTCTGGTCCAATTACCTAAAACCTAAGTCTCTGGTCCATAACCCAAGGACGTAACTCAGGTTATAGACCTAAAGACGTAACTCTCGGTCATAAACCCAGTAGGCGTAACTCTCTGGTCATAAAACCAGGAGGCGTAACTCTCTGGTCATAAACCTAGAGACGTAACTCTCTGGTCAATTACCGAAAATCCCTATAGTCCTGGTCATAAACCCAAGGGTACGAACTCTGGTTATAGACCTAAGGACGTAACTCTCTGGTCATAAACCCAGAGGCGTAACTCTCTGGTCATAAACCTAGAGACGTAACTCTCTGGTCAATTACCTAAAACCCTAAGTCTCTGGTCATAAACCCAAGGACGTAACTCTGGTTATAGACCTAAGGACGTAACTCTCTGGTCATAAACCCAGAGGCGTAACTCTCTGGTCATAAACCCAGAGACGTAACTCTCTGGTCATAAACCTAAAGACGTAACTCTCTGGTCAATTACCTAAAACCCTAAGTCTCTGGTCATAAACCCAAGGACGTAACTCTGGTTATAGACCTAAGGACGTAACTCTCTGGTCATAAACCCAGAGGCGTAACTCTCTGGCCATAAACCTACAGACGTAACTCTCTGGTCAATTATCCAAAACCATAAGTCTCTGGACATAAACTTGGAGACGCAACCATCTGGTCGTAAATCCCTCACAGAGACGTAAGTATTATCACAGAATTAGATAAAGACGCAACTTTTCTTACGTAAACTGCCAAGCAAGTGGAACTCTCGCCCATAAACTTATACAGAGGCGAAACTCTTATTAACTTTTATGAAAACTTTGCTCTTTTCATTTTGGGGGGTTTCGTATATATATATATATATATATATATATATATATATATATATATATATATATATATATATATATATATATATATATATATATTATCCCTGGGGATAGGAGAGAAAGAATACTTTCCACGTATTCCCTGCGTGTCGTAGAAGGCGACTAAAAGGGGAGGGAGCACGGGGCTGGAAATCCTCCCGTCTCATTTTTTTTTTCCAAAAGAAGGAAAAGAGAAGGGGTCCAGGTGAGGATATTCCTTCAAAGGCCCAGTCCTCTGTTCTTAACGCTACCTCGCTGATGCGGGAAATGGCGAGTAGTATGAAAAAAAAGAAATATATGTATATATATATATATATATATATATATATATATATATATTATCTATTTTTCTATCTATTATACTTTGTCGCTGTCTCCCGCGTTAGCGAGGTAGCGCAAGGAAACATACGAAAGAATGGCCCAACCCACACACATACACATGTATATACATAAGCGCCCACACACGCACACATACATACCTATACATTTCAACGTATACATACATATACATACACAGACATATACATATATACACATGTACATATTCATACTTGCTGCCTTCATTCGTTCTGTCGCAACCGCCCGCCATGTACACATGAAATGGCACCCCCCTACCCCAGCGCGCATGCGAGCTATCGCTAGGCAAAGGCAACAAAGGCCACATTCGTTCATATATATATATATATATATATATATATATATATATATATATATATATATATATATATATATATATATATATATATATATATTTTTTTTTTTTTTTTTTTTTCAAACTATTCGCCATTTCCCGCGTTAGCGAGGTAGCGTTAAGAACAGAGAACTGGGCCATTGAGGGAATATCCTCACCTGGCCCCCTTCTCTGTTCCTTCTTTTGGAAAATTAAAAAAAAAATTGAGAGGGGAGGATTTCCAGCCCCCCGCTCCCTTCCCTTTTAGTCGCCTTCTACGACACGCAGGGAATACGTGGGAAGTATTCTTTCTCCCCTATCCCCAGGGATAATATATATATATATATATATATATACATATATATGATAACATCTCCGTCAGTCATGTTATCATTATAACCATATCATACAGTCAAGATAATCTGCTCTCTCTACCGTTAATGGAATCCTACCTGTATTATTCGTTAAGTAGAAAACATAATTACTTTGCACTAAGCTTTACAGTTGAGAACATCATAAAATAATTTACCACCAAACTTCTCATAATTACATTAAAGAACGCCATACTTGAACACCAAGCGTCTCATATTGACAGTAGAGAACATCATAATCAGTTAGCACTAAGTTGGTCATTATTACAGTTAGAGAACACAGTAATTAGCACCAAGTTTGCTATTATTTACAGCAGAGAACGCCATACGAATCCCATTAGTCTTACGTCTACAGTAGAGAACACTGAATTTCACGTAACACCAGTTGAAAAATTTCCACAACAATTTTGCCACATCAACATCTTGCACGGTCTGTATTTGCCTCCTCCTTCTCGTAGACATGTGTCCTTCACCTAGCCTCTCTCCCATCTGCTTTGTCTATCCAGACGATAAATATTTCAAAACTCAAAAACTCAAGGACGCACTTACCACCGTCTCTAACAGTAGACTGTGCTGTCCCTCTGCCAGTAATTATTGAACCGTCATATGTTGTGAATGACGACTTATGATCTTTTATATTCTATTTTCTTTTTCGCAACTCTTCGAAGTGAGTTGTGTACACGTTGTCATTATTGGAACCGATTGTCTTCACACTGACCTTGTGAAGGGCCAGACGTGGGTAACTATAACACCTTCCCTAAAGAAATTAGAAGCCTTTTTTTATAACCTCACAAACACCGAAGTCTTCGTAACCCCATAAAACTCCCCCCCTTCGAAGATGTCTCGACTTGCCGATGCTCCGTGACTGGCCCACTTACCAGCTTTCGTGGGAACAATGTATCTATCCTTCGCCTGCCGCTCACCACCGACTGTCGAGAGTCAGTAGCTCCTCAGCCAACACTCTAGGGAGGCACTTGGACCTCCTGAGTGCTGTCGAGACCTCCCGATCATAATGACTTGTTGTGCCAGCTCCCGGCAGAAGTGGGGTGAGGAGGAGGGAGGGAGGAAGCTGAGTGATCCCACTCATCGAGCTCAACAGGAGGAGATAGGTCGATGTCCAGAGGTGTTTATACATGGAGTGTGTTGTCATGCCCTCTTGGTCGGCTTTCTCATCAGCCTCTCGCTACAGACACGACTGAATGGTGTTATTCAAAGCCTTCTGTGTATTTCTCATCAGCTTTTGGCTTCCAAAAAAGGCTAAATGGTGTTTTTGAAAGTCATATGTGTACTTCTCATCAACCTTTGGCTTCAAAAACAGGTGGATAGTATCATTCCAAGTCTTATGTCTATATCTCGTCAGTCTTTTCCTTCAAAGACAGTTCGTTAGTAGTATTTGAAGTCTTATACATATTTCTCAGTAGCTTGCAACTTCAATTATACTCTCTTTTTTTTTAATTTTTCCAAAAGAAGGAACAGAGGGGGCCAGGTGAGGATATTCCAAAAAAGGCCCAGTCCTCTGTTCCTAACGCTACCTCGCTAACGCGGGAAATGGCGAATAGTTTAAAAGAAAGAAAGAAAGTATTATTCAGTCTTATGTATATTTCACATCGGTCTTTAGCTTCTGAGACAGTTCACTAGTGTTCTTCAGAGCTTAATGTATATTTCTCATAAGCCTTTAGCTTCAAACGCTGGAGAATAGTATCATTTAAAGTCATATATGTATTTCTCGTCAGCCTTGAGCTTCAAGGACAGTGTATGTGACAAAATTCTTGCGTTTATTTAATTACGTAGAGACTGGTACCTGATGAATACCACATGGATGGATACAGTAGCTTCAGAATTAGTACATTCATCCTGTCATACAGACATAGATATATATTGATACATATATTACCTTTCTCGTATAAGATGTGCTTTGCCTGCATGAACTCTGTATGTCTAACTGTACCACTCTGTTATGCGAGGAGGCAGCCTAGCTGTAACATTTGTGCATGTACCTCTCACTCATATAAGAGGAGAACCGGTTGTTCGGCTTTAACCTCAACTTATATAGATGACATCTTGGCTTCTGCCAACTCTTCTCTTTCCCCTCCACTACAGGGGGAGGCACCTAACCTAACCTAACCTAACCTAACATTCGTCGGAGTCTAGATGCATGTATGTTGTGATGTGTCAGTACGAAGGCCTGTGTTCTCAATCTAAGCATAAACCAAGATAAAAGTCCCTTACGGTTAAGAGATAAAACAACTTAGTCAAATGAAATCAGAGAAAATTTTATGCTGATGATTTTTGGAAGAAGAATTAAAACATTTTATCTTTACGTCTTCTTCAAGAAATGGGGGCTGTAATTTCGGTAAATTGCTTATGCAGCTGTTAGATGTCAGGAAGACAAACAAACCAAGAAAGTATGGCTTGAGTAATGATAATAACCAGACAATCATCAAGGTATGAGGTCCAACGGGGGCCAGGTCTTCAAGGAGACCCAGAGGGCGTGGTGTCATGGTGTAAATTAGTCATCACAACGGAGCAGAGCAGCGTTACATCGTGTCATCGAGAAAGCCCCCCCCTCCCACAAGGCGTGGTGTAAATTAGGCAGCCTTTCAGGTTGGAGCGGCAAGGTGTATGTGTGTGTGTGTGTGTGTCCGGGGAACAGACAACTGGCGTCACTTGGGGCTGGCTCATGGAGGCAGCGGGACAATCAATACCGCGCCTCCGCACCCGCGGACTCTCACCCGTGTCACTTGTTTTACATATTGGCCAGCGTTTAGCAGTGGCAGAGGCAGGCAGGTCTCTTGGGCTTGGTTAGCGTAGATTAGGTTTAATTTGCTGTGGTTGATGTGAAGTTAAGAGTAGATTAGGTTAAATTTAGGATGGGTTTAGGTAAGGTTATGTTCGGGTGTAAATTCGATCACGCCAGGGTAAGTTAGGTTAAAGTTGGCTTGAGTGGGTTTTGGGTGAAGATGTGCGTGTGTTGGTCTTCGTTCGCTTTCCTTTATGGATTCTCTCGTGTGAAGTCTTCGCCCCTCTGCGTGCCGATAAATATTTCTGCTTTTATGAACACTGGATTTGGAACGAGGAATGCCTTTGTTTACGACCATTTCCAACAGTTATGTTTGTGATAAATGAAAAATAAAAAAGAAAAAAACGAATGCAAACAATTTGGTTGAGTTTTACGTGTGGCATCAACCAGAACTTGGAAAACATTGTAAAGGTTGGTAGAAATTTTATTCGCTAGAAAGTTACGGTACAACCCTGGGTGTGCGTCAGAGCTAGGCTATGACAGCGAAGAGTGCTATTGGACGTCCTTCTGGCTAAAAGGTGCGTACCTTAGTGCTGGCGGAGCTAAAATAATTGGCTGTATTCTAGCAGTTTCAGGTAACTGAGGCTATATAGCCAGAAGTCCAATACCTGTTGTTATGTGGGACGTGGTAGCCCTGCTGCTGCTGCAATATCGTCAAATACCTAACTTTTAGTGTTCGTTGTTGTGACCTGAATGAAAATATGTGTCCGTGTTCCTCTGGTGTCGATTGGGTCATTTATCATTTTCTTTTAGTACGAGTTGATCATTACGGAAGTGAGTGTGAGGAAAGAGTATGGCAAGGTGGCTTGTGGCACTTTCCTTGCGTGTCACCAAGTCAGTATTGATCTTACACACACACACACACACACACACACACACACACACACACACACACACACACACACACACACACACACGGACAAACGTATGTGTGCCAGACATATTCATATACATATGACATTGTTAACATCCCTACAGAATGTTTTCAAGGGAATGAAAGCATTGATTTCACTGTGGTCCAAGTTATATATATATATATATATATATATATATATATATATATATATATATATATATATATATATATATATATATATATATCTTTCTTTTCTTTTAAACTATTCGCCATTTCCCGCGTTAGCGAGGTAGCGTTAAGAACGGAGGACTGGGCCTTTTTTGGCATATCCTCACCTGGCCCCACTCTGTTCCTTCTTTTGGAAACTTAAAAAAAACGAGAGGGGGAGGAATTCCAGACCCCCGCTCCCTCCCCTTTTAGTCGCCTTCTACGACACGCAGGGAATACGTGGGAAGTATTCTTAATCCCCTATCCCCAGGGATAATATATATATATATATATATATATATATATATATATATATATATATATATATATATATATATATATATATATATATATATCCCAATGGCGATATATTCCAGCTGCTTAGAAATTCTTGCTGTTACTGTGTGCGTTTTTAGTGGAGTGATATTTCGGTTGTGAGTTGACCAGGGGACATGATGATGTGGTAGTCTGTCACCTTCCCCTTATCAAGGGCCCAGAAACCCGTATCTTGGCCAAGACGCCCACGCATGCCTGGCTGGCAGGAGGTGCCACCAAGCCTTCCTCCTCTCGTATCCCAGATGGTAACTTTAATATAGCCCAAATTGTGTTGATTCTGGCGTGAAGGAAAAAGGAAAAAAAAAAGAGAGGAAGAGGAGGGAAAGGAGAAGAAGAAGGAGAAGAAGAAGAAGAAGACCTGCAATATAAACTTGATGTTGGTTCTAGATATTATTTTCCATAGGGGTAGGAGAGTTCGAACAGCGTTGGATGCTGGAGTATCTGCTTGCACCGTCCAGGTGGGCGAATAACCCCACGACCCATCATCCATCACTGGAAATTACACCTCCCACTGATCGTCCCTCCATTACTGTATATACTCCGTCTTCTTCTCCGTGACTTACGGCTATACCTGGGCCTCTGTCAGGCGGAGGTGTGGAGGGAAGGGGAACTTGTCGGCCTCTAGCTTTATGGAGGATGTGGGTAAAATGTTCCTCCAGAGGGGATGGGGAGGAGGAAGAGGAGGAGGAGGGGCCTGAGAATCCCCTTTAACCAACCCGCCTCTCTCGCCTTAGTTACAGAGGAAGAGCGTGTCGCCAGGGTCTCAGATCGGCAAGTTTAATTTCCAGGGAAGTCTTCTAGTTTAGTATATATATATATATATATATATATATATATATATATATATATATATATATATATATATATATATATATATATATTCCTATGAGTCCACGGGGAAAATGAAACACGAAAAGTTCCCAAGTGCACTTTCGTGTAATAATCACATCATCAGGGGTGACACAAGAGAGAAATATAACAGTCAGTTGATATACATCGAAGAGAAGCAGCTAGGACGCCATTTGGTAAACAAATGGCGTCCTAGCCATTATATATATATATATATATATATATATATATATATATATATATATATATATATATATATATATATATATATATATATATATATATATATATTTCACAAGCAAAGAGAGTATCGAGGTTCACCTGAGGGAGGGAGGAAAAAGGGGTTGGGGGATGGGATGGGGGCGTTTGAAGAGCACAGGAGAACCAGGGGTGGGCACGCCTCACCTTAAAGTAGAGCTTGCGATGCCCTGCCTCCCTATCTGGCTACCACAGTTGTGGGGCTGGACGCAGGGAGACTCTCAACCACTACGCCAACACACACACACACACACACACTTCAGGTTCAGTATCCATCCTCGTCTGACGTGGGGCTGAGAGTAGAGTGAGGTGATCCTCGTCTGACGTGGGGCTGAGAGTAGAGTGAGGTGATCCTCGTCTGACGTGGGGCTGAGAGTAGAGTGAGGTGATCCTCGTCTGATGTGGGGCTGAGAGTAGAGTGAGGTGATCCTCGTCTGATGTGGGGCTGAGAGTAGAGTGAGGTGATCCTCGTCTGACGTGGTACCAAGAGTAAACTGGGACGACCCTCGTCTGACGTGGCACCAAAGGTAAACTCATCTCACCCATACACATTCATTGCTCCACATTCTTCCTAAGACGCTGTTTCCCGGAGCATCACGTCTATTGCAGCCGCACGTGCTGATGTTATAACATTTTCTGCGTCTGTCTGTAGCGTTCTCAACTGGTTTAATCGCGAATCCGAATTTTGTTGGCTGCCATAAACAGAGTCTTGCTTCTTCCATACCCTGATCGTGCACTCGTACTCGAGGGTCAGAACGTTGTGCTCAAGGGTCGAGGCACCATCGCCCTCAAATATAGGACTGTCGTGCTCAAGGGTCGCACCTTCTCGATCGAGGCACTATATATATGTCGCCCTCAAGGGATGTACCGTCGCGCTTGAGGGTCGTATTCGTGGCGCTCAAGGATCGTGCCCTTGTGCTCAAGGATTGAACGTTGTGCTGAAGAGTCGCACCGTCGTCCTCAAAGGTCGCACCGTCGCCCTCAAGGGTCGTACCGTCACCCTTGAGGGTCGTACCGTCGTCCTCAAGGGTCGAACCGTCACCCTCAAGGGTCGTACCGTCGCCCTCAGGGGTCGTACCGTCTTCCTCAAGGGTCGAACCGTCACCCTCAAGGGTCGCACCGTCGCCCTCGAGGGTCGCACCGTCTCGCTCAAGGGTCGCACGGTCGCCCTCAAGGGTCGTACCGTCGCCCTCGAGGGTCATACCGTCGCCCTCAAGGGTCATATCGTCGCCCTCAAGGATCGTACCGTCTTCCTCAAGGGTCGTACCGTCGCACTCAAGGGTCGTACCGTCTCGCTCAAGGATCGTACCGTCGTCCTCAAGGATCGTACCGTCGTCCTCAAGGATCGTACCGTCTCGCTCAAGAGAGTAGAAAATCTTCCCTGGAATACGGGTGGTGCTCTGGCCTCCACGAGTGTATTCCCTGCCTTGTCCATTACGCCTCCAGCATCTTCCCACTGGCAATTTCCCCTACAACACCCCCAACACTTGAGCCTGACTTAACGCCCTCCCGTAAAACATTGCCTGTATATCTTCCCCCTCCTTCTTCCCCCTCTTCCCCAACTCCCTCACCTTCTCCATTACATCTCCCACACTATGCCCAACACAAGCTCCTCTGCATCTTTGTCCTTTTTTTCTTCATGTTAGCTGAGACGGCGTGGGCGAGTAAATACCCCCCATCAAGGCCATCTCACTATCGTAATATATATATATATATATATATATATATATATATATATATATATATATATATATATATATATATATATATATATATATATTCCTATGAGTCCACGGGGAAAATGAGACACGAAAATTTCCCAAGTGCACTTTCGTGTAATTAACACATCATCAGGGGAGACACAAGAGAGAAATTAAAGTCAGTTGATATACATCGAAAAGACGAAGCTAGGACGCCATTTGGTAAACATGTGTCTCCCCTGATGATGTGATTATTACACGAAAGTGCACTTGGGAACTTATCGTGTTTCATTTTCCCCGTGGACTCATAGGAATATATATATATATATATATATATATATATATATATATATATATATATATATATATATACACACACACATACTAGCCTAAACCAGTTACCCACTCTATCGACCAACCGTCAGAGTTAGATGAACAGCTGGGGTGACTGCCGCATCCAAGATTCGAACCAATGCCCTTGTCCCCGGGCTAAAGGTGAATCCGTCACATCCAGCTGCCAGTACAGCACCCTTCTCGGCACCACAGTGTGTATTCCCCTTTACAACTCGCTATTCCAGAGGCCCAGCAGGATTCTGTCGGAGGATGAATATTGCCCCAGTTCATGGTGGGAACGGGGGCTGGGGCTATCTGCCCCAAGCCACCTCCCATAACGGGAGATCATTGTTATGATCGTTTTATAAGCCGGCCGAACACAGGTCTAGGACGGGTGTAGTTTACGGCAATACTGGTTTAACCTCTTCCTCCTCCTCCAGGCTGGAGTGTGTGTGTGCGCAAGCGCCCCTGGATGCTCGTTGTGCACGTTACCATACGATCATGATATCAGACAGTAACCAGTCTTGTAACACAAGGTACTGCATGGACAGAGTTCGACGCCCGGGTTTTAAGGTCATAAAGGTGTCGTTGGTTGGCATGAGGTGGAGGGAATGGACAACCATTTGCAGTGGGGGTTAGTTGTGTGTGGGGGAGTGGATGAAGATAAACTCGTTTTCTAAGTGTGTGTGTGTGTGTGTGTAATCGCGCGCGCGCGCATACCTGCTCGTGTCTGCGTATGAAGGTCTACATTTAGAGTGTGTAATGAGCCATATTGATCACAGGCTCTGAATAAGTAAATAACTCCCAACCCACACACGCACGCACGCGGACATGCATGCGCGTACTTGCACACACACACACACACACACACACACACACACACACACACACACACACAGTCATACACCCCCCAACCTCACCCACTACCCTCTACTCCTCCCACCTCGTTAGAAAAGCAGTTGAGAGGATAAACCTCCACTGGTCGGTCTAAGAAGTGCGTTGTTTAAGGCCATTCATAAAGAAATATTCAGGTGCAGGAAGACGAGGAATACCTCTTCCTTTCCTCGACCCTCGAAACTGTGGAACTAGATATATCCTCGTTCTTCTCCCCCTCTTCCTGTAACATGTCTGTCTTTAAGAGTCAGGTCTACAACCGCCAGGGGAGTTATATATGATTTCCTCATTCTTCTTCTTTCCCTATTTTCAGTTCACCTGGGATGGATGTGGTTAGGGTATGTGCCACGTCGGTGGCTAAACGGACAGAATCAATAAATACTTCATATTAGACCTAAGTTAGAATATGTATCCCAGGTTTGGTTATCGTATTTGATTCAATGATAGAAATAATCTGTTAGAGAAGGTCCAGAAGAAGGCAAGAAAGATGGTACCTATATAACAGAGGTGAGGTACAGGGGGACTTTATATGTCCTTGATATTGCCCCACCATAGAAGAAGGTAGATGGAGAGGAATTCTTATCACAACCTTCATTTTTTTTCTGAGACAGGCAACAAGTCTTTGGAACGTCCAAAGAAAGAGCGACCAGAGATTCATTACAAGAAATTAAGCAAGAAATTGGTTAAATGTAAAGTACTTTTTGGCTCACCTGATGAGTCGTCGTCATCATCACTTTGCATCGTCCAATGTGATCGTGTGTCGTCTCCACAGATACCACAGGATCAACCGAATTGGAACTTTCTTTCTGGCAGACTTAATATGCGGGTCTTGTCATCTTCAGAGATCCTTCTGGTGGACGCGAATGATCAGATTAAACCACAACATCACTGAAATGACTGGCGAACTGTCACCTTCGATCAGGTCTACTCATTTGGCACCGATGTAGTAGCGTCCAGATGAATACCAGGTGCTCAGGAGGGGAAGCAAGTACCGGGATGTTGCTGCTCAGGGAGGGGAGACTACTGCCTTGTTTTTGACTTTCCTCATTTCTTTCTTTGTTGTCTGGTGATGCATATAATGTAAATGTATTACGTCATTATACATATAATCAGCCAACAGGAGTATGAACGAAGTACTTGCTGAATAGTAAGATGGAGCTTGGATGGTAATCTCATGAAGTCTGCAAACAAGAATTCTGATGATAAGTTTAAAAGAGACCATCATCCCAACATGACACTTATCAGTCGAAGAAAACTGGTTTCTTATTCTTTCATCATCTGAACATCAATCAGCACCTCAGTGACGCTAGCATATGAGGATCATGTGTCTGTTGTGGTATCATTCTAGCTCTGGCTTGCATACTTTTTTTTTTGGGCACTTACATATATTTACGACATATTTCTATTGCTAATTTTTTTGTATTTGGGTTTGGCTTTTGAGGGGCTGGTAGAACTATGGCGATACTCTTATACCTTTGGCATCTTCCTTTCTCTCTCTCTCTCTCTCTCTCTCTCTCTCTCTCTCTCTCTCTCTCTCTCTCTCTCTCTCTCTCTCTCTCTCTCTCTCTCTCTCTCTCTCTCTCTTTCTCTCTTCTCTTCTCTTCTTTTCGTTTCTAAGGTAGATAACGATTACCTATTTGGGGTTAGGTCGTCACAGACGCTGGACGGGAAACGATCGGGGCCTGAGGGAATTGAAGGAGCGAGGCTGCCTACAGTGTCGACGCCCTTGTCTCGCTCCGACAACCTCTCTTTGTTGGACGAAACAAAAACTCTCCATTAATAGCTGGCTGACGGAGGAGTCTTCAGAGCCTTTCATAATATTTTACATTAAACGTCAGCAGGAAGAGTCGAGTGATGAGGTGATGGGGAGCTGGGCTGACAGCGGAGATGAGCTAAAAGTATGGGGATGGCCTGATAGCCGAGTTAGGCTGACAATGGAGATTGGCTGATATGGGAGATAGGCTGACTGAAAGTCGGGGAGCTGTGAAGTCCCTTCAGGCCAGAGACGATGGTGGAGTCCATCACCAAGTTGTGCATGCGATCGAGACATTACGGTAATGGAATGACTCGTGCAAGATAACGTGAGTCATTCTTGTCTTTGATATTCTAAAGGAATGACTCATGCAAGATGACGTTCGTCGTTCTTGTTGTATACTTTCAAAGAAAGTTTTTAAAGAAGTGAAAACTATTCAATACCTTTCGAGACAAAACATATATATATATATATATATATATATATATATATATATATATATATATATATATATATATATATATATATATATATTCTTTTATTCTCTCGACCAAAAAGAAAGGAAAATAATGAGATCACAAATTTCTGTATGTTTGTCTGTTAAAGAGTATCAAATTCAGACGTGTTTAGTAGTACCTGAAGTCCCTTAAAATTAGCAGGAATTCCCATAGATTTATTTTACACGACAGTGAATATTTCGCGTGCGTCGCTAATATTTCTTTCTCTCTTGTGTTGGCAGGTAAGGAGCGGAGGAGGGCCAGGAGGTAGTATGTGGGCAGTGATTCTCATCTGTCACTGAGTCACTGTGCAGTCTGGATACGATGGTAAGTTGTGTGATATTCAGAGGACTGCGTATCGGCATTGAATTTCCACTCACATGGGAGATGTCTTCAGACACCAGTGTTTGTAGGACAGAGAGGTGGAATGACTGTGTGACCAAAGCCGAGGATGGTTGTGTGTTGAAACCTGTATGATAGAGGACACACTTTTCTCCAGCGTCGTTGGATTGTACACTGGATCGCTGTCTTGGGAGGTTCTTTGTTGTCCACAGAAAAGGTATTGCTGCCTTGATCAGACGTATCGCGTGAAGGTAAGGGGTTGGGGCCACTGCAGGGTGAGGAGGCGCTACTCTGCAGTGGGGGTAAAGTGGGGCGTCTTATCCTCAGGGTCACCTTGTCTACCCAGAGGATTAGGGACATAAGTTATGCCAAAGTTTGTTTTTCCCACAACGACCAGTTAACCACGACGGCGCGACCCTTGCGGACGACGGTACGACCCTTGACCTCGACGGTGCGACCCATGACCACGAAGGTGTGTACCCCTAGACCACGACGGTACGACCCATGACCACGACGGTACGACCCATGACCACGAGTGTGTGTACCCTTAAACCACGACGGTACGACCCATGACCACGAGAGTGTGTACCCTTAAACCACGACGGTACGACCCATGATCACGACGGTACGACCTATGACCACGAGAGTGTGTACCCTTAGACCACAACGGTACGACCCATGACCACGAGTGTGTGTGTGGGTACTCTTAAAACCTGACGGTACGGCACTTGTCATAACGGCGTGGTCGTACCATCTTGCCTTAAAATGAGCCGTCGTACCGTCGTGTTTTGGATTCGTACCTTCGCTTTCCACAGTCTTGAGAGACACTGACGCTGATGCTAGCGAGTGTATCCTCCCGCTAACACCCGTCTGGCAGGACCAATGTGTTAAGCGCTGCCCTGATTATTGATTACGTACTACGCTGACCATCAATTCCTCATCTCATTCTGGGGATGACGGAAGAATGACAAATGTGTATAGATACAGAAAATGAACTTACACACACACACACACACACACACACACACACACACACACACACACACACACACACACACACACACACTTATACGACAAAGCAGTGAACTAATAATACAGCAATATCAAGCTATGAATCTCTGATGTATTGAGTATCCCCTTATTAAGTATTAGGGGGGAGGTATCAGGTGAGGACATCACAGAGCTGAGAGCCCTCATCCCCTGCGGTGGGGGTTGAAAGGAGAGGGCCGGTGCTGGTAAGGGGCCTTCCGTGGATCTCCTTAAGGATCGATAACGCGGGCCAAAAGGGTCCTGGACAAAGGCATGAGCCACTCACATGCCTCAGGTGTCAGTGTTTACCCGTCGTCAATGACCTGAGTAGACGCTAATATTCCCTTTCTCCCACACACACACACACAGTCATACACCCCCCAACCTCACCCACTACCCTCTACTCCTCCCACCTCGTTAGAAAAGCAGTTGAGAGGATAAACCTCCACTGGTCGGTCTAAGAAGTGCGTTGTTTAAGGCCATTCATAAAGAAATATTCAGGTGCAGGAAGACGAGGAATACCTCTTCCTTTCCTCGACCCTCGAAACTGTGGAACTAGATATATCCTCGTTCTTCTCCCCCTCTTCCTGTAACATGTCTGTCTTTAAGAGTCAGGTCTACAACCGCCAGGGGAGTTATATATGATTTCCTCATTCTTCTTCTTTCCCTATTTTCAGTTCACTGGGATGGATGTGGTTAGGGTATGTGCCACGTCGGTGGCTAAACGGACAGAATCAATAAA
>NC_092233.1:54956325-54986325 GCF_036320965.1 Panulirus ornatus
CCTACCTCCATGCCGCTCCTCATCACCTTCTCCCTCCCTGCACCCCTCGCTCAGTTACAAGCTAATCAAACCACACCTCCTCCTCCTCCACCCGGGCACTCCTCTGCTTCAGCCACTGAACACCGAGTTATGGCCTTATTTTAAACCTTATTGACCCCTTCCAGTATGGGTCAGGTCGGAGATCTCGCCACCTACCTACGCCAGTAGCCATACCTTCGTCTTCCAGGACCGTCCTCTCGTGCTAAAGGGTCGTACCTTCGTGCCTACGGGTCGTAACATCGATGCTATAGGGTCGTAACGTCGGCATGTTTCATGAGGGGTTTGCTACCTGTCATGTCCACTGCGATGGAATTCCCTTTTGGTGGCAAGATTGCGCATTGTAAAACCTACCTTTTTTTTTTATTTCGAGATGTCTCGCGTTTCTTCTGTGGTACTCACCTTTTGGTTTACGACTCTCTGGCTCAAGCTGTAACTCTAGTCCTATGGAGAGGGCTTGGATTAAACGGTGTCAGAGCCTCAGAGGCTGTGTGTATAAGGTATCTTCAGCAGAATTTATAGAAACGACGATTCGAATGAAAGGAATCCTTTCAAAGAATCCCGTGTATGTGTGTCAAAAGCATCCGCTCGCGTCATTTGAACCAGACGATCCGAATCGTGTTTCTTGATTACGAGTTGTCGAACCCTTGGATTATAACGGCCCGGTGGGATCATTAGACAACCTGACCCACCGAGGTCAGAGGTCCTGGTGACGGCGACGTACCCAAGACGTCCTATGGTCCTACCTCAGGAGCTGGACCTTCAAAGGGGTATGGGGAGTGGAGTGCCATTCCCTGGGTACCTTAGGAAGGAGGTGACTAGTGGCATTACCAAGACAACCCACCTCCGCCTCCTCCAGCAGTGGACGCGTCCAGCAGGTGGTGGTTATGATGTCACCCCTGGCTCGCTCCACCCTCGTCCCTCCTGCGTCACCTCCTCATTTGTTTTCACTTCACACTCTAGATCTCTTCCTCACATTACGGTATCCATGGCCCGCAGTACTCCTCGCGTTACCTCGTACTTCCTCACGTATATTGCCCCTTTCTCCACTTCTTCAACCCCGACAACGAGTCCTATCCCTCCTCCTCTTGCTCCTCCTCCTTTTCCTTTTCCTTCCTCCTCCTCCTCCTCCTCCTCCTCCTCCTCCTCCTCCTCCTCCTCCTCCTCCCCTCTTCCTCCCTCACACAGCCCACCGGGATGGGAAGAAGCCCTCTTTTATGAGGACAACCACCCGCTTCCTCTCGAAGTTAGAGGGCGAATCTTCCTCCACCAGGGAGAGGGAGGGAGTGGGGAAAATAGGCCAGAAGGGGTTTCATCCTGAGTTTCAAAGGATGTGGGAGACTGATACTGAACTTCCTCCCTCGGGAGTACAGAAGTTCCTTCCTATAGAGTCCGAGATGCACGGGGTGCAGGAGTGGCGTATGTCTGACGATCGTCACATTTGTATCCTCTCTCTCTCTCTCTCTCTCTCTCTCTCTCTCTCTCTCTCTCTCTCTCTCTCTCTCTCTCTCTCTCTCTCTCTCTCTCTCTGTTTCTGTATGTGTATATATATATATATATATATATATATATATATATATATATATATATATATATATATATATATATATTTTTTTTTTTTTTTTTCTTTGTCGCTGTCTCCCGCGTTTGCGAGGTAGCGCAAGGAAACAGACGAAAGAAATGGCCCAACCCACCCCCATACACATGTATATACATACGTCCACACACGCAAATATACATACCTACACAGCTTTCCATGGTTTACCCCAGACGCTTCGCATGCCCTGATTCAATCCACTGACAGCACGTCAACCCCGGTATACCACATCGCTCCAACTCACTCTATTCCTTGCCCTCCTTTCACCCTCCTGCATGTTCAGGCCCCGATCACACAAAATCTTTTTCACTCCATCTTTCCACCTCCAATTTGGTCTCCCTCTTCTCCTCGTTCCCTCCACCTCCGACACATATATCCTCTTGGTCAATCTTTCCTCACTCATTCTCTCCATGTGACCAAACCATTTCAAAACACCCTCCTCTGCTCTCTCAACCACGCTCTTTTTATTTCCACACATCTCTCTTACCCTTACGTTACTTACTCGATCAAACCACCTCACACCACACATTGTCCTCAAACATCTCATTTCCAGCACATCCATCCTCCTGCGCACAACTCTATCCATAGTCCACGCCTCGCAACCATACAACATTGTTGGAACCACTATTCCTTCAAACATACCCATTTTTGCTCTCCGAGATAATGTTCTCGACTTCCACACATTCTTCAAGGCTCCCAGAATTTTCGCCCCCTCCCCCACCCTATGATCCACTTCCGCTTCCATGGTTCCATCCGCTGCCAGATCTACTCCCAGATATCTAAAGCACTTCACTTCCTCCAGTTTTTCACCATTCAAACTCAATTATGTATGTTAGGCAGTCAGCTCCCGCGGTTCTCATTTTCTAAGAGATATTTTCCATGTTGTTTGCGGTGAGATGGGCAGGTCATGCCTGCTGAGTGGCCCTAGATTGGCCTGCTCATCCTCTCCTGGCCAGAGACTAGCGACTTACCTTGGCAAGTTTGGACCATATTTTCCTCGGTTACTGATGCATTATGGCCTTCATGAAAGACAAGAGTCATATATGTGCATAAGACCCTTAGGAAAATGGAACACGATAAGTTCCCAAGTGCACTTTCGTGTAATGATCACATCGTCAGTGGGAGATACAAGAATGAGACAGAAGACGTAGAACAGTAAGTTGATATGCAAGGAAGATAACATAGCTAAGACGCCATTAGTAAACGAGCTGTCATGTGTAATGCATCTAAACCATAGCTCACTATCCACATCCAGGCCCCACAGACTTTTCCATGGCTTACCCAGGACGTTTCGCATGTCCTTGGAGAGGCTGTATCGCTAAGATTAGATTCTCTTCAAAGAACTTTCTCACTCCAAAGGAATGTACATTTCCCTGCTACCGTAAGTAGCGCAGACCTAGACTGCAGGAGCCATCCTGGGTTACACCAGGACTCCTTCATATAAATTGGCCACTTTGGAGGAATTAGGATATCATAGTTGTAGCCTTTATGTATATCTACGTATGTGGACATATTAAGTCAGTCCATCGTAAGTTGCCCCACAGGTACTGAATGAGAATTTATTTACGAACGATGAACGTAGATGTATTGGAAATGTATTGTACTGTATCATCACGTTAGCATTAGTAGTTAGGGTTGCGAAGACTAATTTCAAATCATCTGTTGTGTAAGTTTGCTATATGATTTGAGGTGATTACCCCCTGAAAGTGATAATGACATGTCAGAAATGATAGAGTGGTAAATTAGATCAAACTGCATCCTTAGGTTCCTTGTGTGTGTGGGCGTTTTCTTGCTAAAAAGAAAAAAAATCTAAGATTATCTTAAGTCGTCCTTCAGTCAGGTTTCCATTTATTTTCCAGCATTTCCTCTTTGCCTAAAGTGTGAACTTCCAGTCCAGAATCCACCATCAGTGATTTATCTTCGTCAAAATCTCTTGCTTTACTGGAATTTATAATCTCGGTCCCACTCACTATCCCCGAACCATTCACAGTATTGCTTCGTCAGCTTCCATATCAGTGACTTTCTCAAAACTCGTTGTTTTTCCACCTAAAGCCAATCCTCTGGACTCTGCATTCTTCTAAACCTCTCATTACCTGGGCCATAGATTTTTTCTTCGAGTGTTCTGCCTCTAGCGGTGAATATCATTGTCTATACAGGTTCACTTCAACCCTTGTGAACACTCCTATCTCGACTCCACTATTCCCAGGGTTTTCTTTTCCCTTTAGCACTCTCTCTATGTTCAGAGACTATTGAACAGCCCTAAGAACTTGCTCCTCTTCCATCCTCACATCTGGACAGCCCCTAGATGTTGCTCCTGTTCCACGCCCTCACCGGTGAATAGCGCCAAGAAATTGCTCCTGTTCCACCATTACGCTGAATAGCCCCAAGAAATTGCTCCTGTTCCATGCCCTCACCGCTGAACAGCCCCCTAGATATTGCTCCTGTTCCACACCCTCACGCCTGCTCAGCCCCCAAGAACTTGCCCCTGTTCCACACCCTCACCGGTGAACAGCCCCCAAGAAATTGCTCCTGTTCCACACCCTCACCGCTGAACAGCCCCAAGAAATGCTCCTGTTCCACACCCTCACCGGTGAACAGCCCCCAAGAACTTGCCCCTTTTCTACACCCTCACGCCTGAACAGCCCTCAAGAACTTGCTCCTGTTCCACGCCCTCACCGCCAACCTTCATCACCAGTTTCTGCTCCTCGTGTTACGGGCATTTCCATTTGTCGAACTGTTTATACGACATCCAGAAATGACCCGTGTGGGTACATTTGCCTTTTCATGCCTTCCACCTTCTTTCCTGTAGGTACATAATTTCTGAGCCCCGCCTCACTCGATTTCATTCAGTATTCATGTTCTTTGAAAGTATTTTCCAATTCCCTGGTGGCCTCTTAGATTTCATGGTATATATTATTTGATTCTTCAGTTTTTTTATTTCCGCTTCTAGCTGCAGTAGCTGCTGATCCTGGTGTGTGTGTGTGTGTATGTGTGTGTGTGTGTGTGTGTGTGTGTGTGTGTGTGTGTGTGTGTGTGTGTGTTTGCGTGTGCTATTTGTATCTGACAGGGAGAAAGTTTTACACTTGTCTTGACCCGAATCTTAACCTTGTATATTTGTGTGCCACCTCTTTACTCTTACGTATACACACACACACACACACACACACACACACACACACACACACACACATACACACACACACACACACACACACACACACACACACACACACACACACACACACACACACACACCCACACACACACACACACACACCAACCTAAGCCAAGTACCCATTTATCGACCTGCCCCCCCGGTGGAGAGAGAGAGAGAGAGAGAGAGAGAGAGAGAGAGAGAGAGAGAGAGAGAGAGAGAGAGAGAGAGAGAGAGAGAGAGAGAGAGGTGGAGGAGGACAAACACTTGGATCGGCTGTGGGCCGACTGCTGCTGTCGGGGAATTCGAACCCATGCGGGCCCGACTTCAGGCTGTGTCTATGTGTGTAACTGTAACTGGTCTTTATCAAAGTTAGGAAGACCTCATTGAGTCACTGACCTTAAATGTAGACTAAAGGAATAACGATGAGTTAGACGCATGAAAATGTGAGAGACCAGACACCTAAAGCGAATAGCTTAGTTTAAATGAGGGTAAGACCAGACCACTCCAGCCCAAAAGCTTAGTTTAAATGAGGGTAAGACCAGACAACTCCAGCCCAAAAGCTTAGTTTTTCATGAGGGTAAGACCAGACCACTCCAGCCCAAAAGCTTAGTTTAAATGAGGGTAAGACCAGACAACTCCAGCCCAAAAGCTTAGTTTAAATGAGGGTAAGACCAGACAACTCCAGCCCAAAAGCTTAGTTTTTTATGAGGGTAAGACCAGACAACTCCAGCCCAAAAGCTAAGTTTAAATGAGGGTAAGACCAGACAACACAAGCCCAAAGCTTAGATTTGTATGAGGGTAAGACCAGACAACACAAGCCCAAAGCTTAGATTTGTATGAGGGTAAGACCAGACAACTCCAGCCCAGACAGCTTAGTTTCAGAGAGACATACCTGCTTTCCTAGCCAGTAAGATGCCCCGAGTTCAAGCTTAAGGTAATCAATATCTATTTCCGTTGGCTTACATTTGTTCTGAATTCTATTGCCTCCCCGACATTGTCCAGAGAAAGAGAATAACAAAATCATTTCAATGTAGTCTTCATATGTGTATATGATTACCTCACTTGTATTTGCAGTTTTATGTCAGTGTATGTCATCAATATAGGATTGTGTACATTCCAGTACTGTCATATATTTCAGACATGGTCTAGCATTGGAGGTATATATGTATGTATATGTATATATACGTTCAACTTTTTCTTTTATACATATTCACCATTTCCCGCGTTGGCGAGATAGCTTCAGGAACAGATGGCACGGCCTTAGAGGAAAAAATAGTCTCTTGCCCCCCTTCTCTGTTCCTTCTTTCGGAGAAGTAAAACAGGAGGGGAAGATTTCCAGCCCCCCGCTCCCTCCCCTTTTAGTCGCCTTCTACGACACGCAGGGAATACGTGGGAAGCAGTCTTTCTCCCCTGTCCCCAGGGATAATATATATATATATATATATATATATAGTGCGTTGAACGCGCACTTCCATATAATATACTAACCTCCAACAGCCAGGATCGAACCCGGGTCCCTTGCGTAGGAGGAGGGAGCATTACCGCTAGGCTATGATCACCTCTGAAAGGGAAATGACTATTCAAGTACTTATGTAATTGAATACATACATATATATATATATATATATATATATATATATATATATATATATATATATATATATATATATATATATATATATATATATATACATATATATATATAATCCATGTTTTAGGAGACCGTGAAGGCAATGGCGACCATTTCCTGAGGTGTGAATTTCTATTGGCAGTTGAATCACTTATCACCTGATCGTCCCCTTCAGGATTTTCCCTGCGGGCGAACACAAGGGCGCGGGAGGCGGAGGAGGAGGAGGAGGAGGAGGAGACGTTGTGTTCGCGCCCACTTGGCCAGCAGTGGCTGGCGGAAGGATCGGTGATGATGCCACACAGATACAGTTGTGGTCCATGCCTGTGGAATACCTTGCTTCCTGTGTGTGTGTTGTGTGTGTGTGTGTGTGTGTGTGTGTTGTGTGTGTGTGTGTGTGTGTGTGTGTGTGTGTGTTTGTTGTGTGTGTGTGTTGTGGCCACACCCCCCAGACGTTTTTCTTCCTCGACTGGATTCACGAAGAGGATTGAACTCGGATGTGTGGATGGTTCACTCTCTCTCTCTCTCTCTCTCTCTCTCTCTCTCTCTCTCTCTCTCTCTCTCTCTCTCTCTCTCTCTCTCTCTCTCTCTCCTTCCATCTTCGTCTTGTCCTATTTTTTTTCTTCTTACTTTCTTTTCCTGGTACAGTTCGGGGTCGTATGATTGGCCCGTTAACCACCAGGTTAATGGAGCTGGTTTTCAATGGGTCGTTTGTGTTGCACGGTAGTTTGCACCAGGGCAGGTTGTTGATGGCTCCTAGGTCAGGTCTCCAGGGAAGGTGGTGGTCCCTAGGTCAGGTCTCCTGGGCAAGTGAGACATACAGATAGTGGTTCCCAGGGCATGTACATCACCAGGTCAGGTGGATGAGGGGTTCCCAGGGCATGTACGCCACCAGGTCAGGTGGATGAGGGGTTCCCAGGGCATGTACACCACCAGGTGAGGTGGGTGAGAGGTTCTTAGGGCATGTACACCACCAGGTCAGGTGGATGATGGGTTCCCATTGCATGCACATCAACAGGTCAGGTGGATGTGTGTTCCCCAGGGCATGTACACCACCAGGTCAGGTGGATGAGGGGCTCCCAGGGCATGTACACCACCAGGTCAGGTGGATGAGGGGCTCCCCAGGGCATGTACATCACCAGGTCAGGTGGGTAAGGGGTTCCCAGGGCATGTACACCACCAGGTCAGGTGGATGAGAGGCTCCCCAGGGCATGTACACCACCAGGTCAGGTGGATGAGGGGCTCCCCAGGGCATGTACACCACCAGGTCAGGTGGATGAGGGGCTCCCAGGGCATGTACACCACCAGGTCAGGTGGATGAGGGGCTCCCCAGGGCATGTACACCACCAGGTCAGGTGGATGAGGGGCTCCCCAGGGCATGTACACCACCAGGTCAGGTGGATGAGGGGCTCCCAGGGCATGTACACCACCAGGTCAGGTGGATGAGGGGCTCCCAGGGCATGTACACCACCAGGTCAGGTGGATGAGGGGCTCCCCAGGGCATGTACATCACCAGGTCAGGTGGATGAGGGGCTCCCCAGGGCATGTACACCACCAGGTCAGGTGGATGAGAGGTTCCCAGGGCATGTACACCACCAGGTCAGGTGGATGAGAGGCTCCCAGGGCATGTACACCACCAGGTCAGGCGGATGATGGGTTCCCAGGGCATGTACACCACCAGGTCAGGTGGATGTGTGTTCCCCAGGGCATGTACACCACCAGGTCAGGTGGATGAGGGGTTCCCAGGGCATGTACACCACCAGGTCAAGTGGATGAGGGGTTCCCAGGGCATGTACACCACCAGGTCAGGTGGATGAGAGGCTCCCCAGGGCATGTACACCACCAGGTCAGGTGGATGAGGGGCTCCCCAGGGCATGTACACCACCAGGTCAGGTGGATGAGGGGTTCCCAGGGCATGTACACCACCAGGTCAGGTGGATGAGGGGTTCCCAGGGCATGTACACCACCAGGTCAGGTGGATGAGGGGTTCCCAGGGCATGTACACCACCAGGTCAAGTGGATGAGGGGTTCCCAGGGCATGTACACCACCAGGTCAGGTGGATGAGGGGTTCCCAGGGCATGTACACCACCAGGTCAGGTGGATGAGGGGTTCCCAGGGCATGTACACCACCAGGTCAGGTGGATGAGAGGTTCCCAGGGCATGTACACCACCAGGTCAGGTGGATGAGGGGTTCCCAGGGCATGTACACCACCAGGTCAGGTGGATGAGGGGCTCCCCAGGGCATGTACACCACCAGGTCAGGTGGATGATGGGTTCCCAGGGCATGTACACCACCAGGTCAGGTGGATGAGGGGTTCCCAGGGCATGTACACCACCAGGTCAGGTGGATCGAGGGTAGTGGCGTGACGAGGGTAATCTCTGGCTGGTGGGACCTGAAGCAGTTCATTAGTGGCGCTGCTGACGTCACGCTTATAACGTCATTAATTAACCTGATGGTGCGGGGGGGGAGGGGGGGCAGGCTGCACGTGCAGGCCAGGGGCCAGGCTGCACGTGCAGGCTTGGGGCCAGGCTGCAAGTGCAGGCCAGGGGTTCGGCTGCACGTGCAGGCTTGGGGCCAGGCTGCACTTGCAGGCCAGGGGCCAGGGTGCACGTGCGGGCCAGGGGCCAGGCTGCAAGTGCAGGTCAGGGGTTAGGCTGCACGTGCCGGCTTGGGGCTAGGCTGCACGTGTAGGTCAGGGGCCAGGCTGCACGTGTAGGCTTGGGGTCAGGCTGCACGTGTAGGCTTGGGGTCAGGCTGAACGTGCGGGCCAGGGGCCAGGCTGCACGTGCGGGCCAGGGGCCAGGCTGCACGTGTGGGCCAGGGGCCAGGGCTGCACGTGCGGGCCAGGGGCCAGGGTGCACGTGCGGGCCAGGGGCCAAGCTGTACGTGCAGGCCATCTTCACCCTTTTTTTTTTGGCCAGCTGAAATGGTTAGGTCAGAGCACAGGAGGAATTTTCATGGTAGCGATGTAGTGGAAAGGGTGCGAGTGAAGGTTGGGGAGGGATGGAATAGTTCCTAGATGGGAAAGGTGGAAAAAAGGAGCTGAGGGAGAGAGAGAGAGAGAGAGAGAGAGAGAGAGAGAGAGAGAGAGAGAGAGAGAGAGAGAGAGAGAGAGAGAGAGAGGGGAAGAACAGCCATCACAGGAATGGGAAAGGATGTTGGACGGATGATGGAAAAGGAGGAAGCTATGAGAACAGTGGGAAAGGAGACAGCAGTCATCACTGGAATGGAAAGGATGTTGGACGGGTGATGGAAAAGGAGGAAGCTATGAGAACAGTGGGAAAGGAGACAGCGTTGGGGATGGAAAGGTGGGTGGGGCAGAGGCGGTTGTGTGGGAAGGCTATGCAGATGAGGAAACACTGGGAAGGAGGTGATGGGGAAAGGATGATGGGTTGGGAGAGTGGCTTAGACATGTGTGTGTGTGTGTGTGTGTGTGTGTGTGTGTGTGTGTGTGTGTGTGTGTGTGTGGTTGCTCTCCCTGGGTCTCAGTAATGGATAATGTCACCTTTGGACACAGAGGCTTGACACGTACCATCTCCTGCGACAGGAGACCAGCGCCTGGTGGAGACCAAGGGTGATGGCTCTAGTCTTTGACCTGAGCCTTTGACCTTGAGCCTTTGACCTTAGCCTTTGACCTGAGCCTTTGACCGTAGCCTTTGACCAGAGCCTTGGATCTGAGCCTTTGACCTGAGCTTTTGACCTTAGCCTTTGACCAGAGCCTTTGACCTGAGCCTTTGATCTGAGCCTTTGACCTGAGTCTTTGACCTTAGCCTTTGACCTGAGCCTTTGACCTTAGCCTTTGACCTGAGCCTTTGACCTGAGCCTGACACTCACGGGTCCTACTCAAGGGCCTGACAGCAAAATTTTTTTTTTCTTTCACCTCTTTTTCTATAAGGACGAAACGTTTTGCATCGCGCTTGCTTTAAGGGTGAAACGTTTGCATCGCGATATCTGTTTAGGATGAGACGTTTGCATGGCGAGTTCTTGAAGGATGGAACGTTTGTATTGCGATAGTTCACACGATGTATCGTTTGCATTAAGGTATTCTGTAAAGGATGAAACGTTTGCATTGCGATGTTTCTGAGAACGAAACGTTTCCATGACGATATATCTGAGAATGAAACGTTTCCATTGCGATATATCTAAGAATGAAACGTTTCCACTGCGATAAATCTGAGAATAAAACGTTTGCATGACGATACATCTGAGAATGAAACGTTTGCCTGGCGATATTTCTGACATTGAAACGTTTACGTGGCGATATTTCTGAGAAGGAAACGTTTGCATGGCGACATTTGTGAGGATAAAACGTTTGCATCACAATATTTTCTAAAAGATGAAGCGTTTGCATTGACCCATTTTCCAAGGACGGAAGTTTGCATTACGATATATTTCGGGATGAAACGTTCGCACTGGAGCAACTTTATGGATCAAACGTTTCCTTCAAGTCCCACCGTAAATATCAGCTGTCAGATCCACGTCACTTGCAACAACCTGGCGCGTGTTCCTACTGGCGCACCACATGGTGGCCGAACTGTAGGAATCCATTCCTACGACCTAGGGTTGTCCCACTTAAATGTCCATGGCTGGAAACCAAACAACCACGGACAGGGGGGGCGGGTGGGGGCGCCCGCCCCTTGATCTGACCACTGGAGAGAGAGAGAGAGAGAGAGAGAGAGAGAGAGAGAGAGAGAGAGAGAGAGAGAGAGAGAGAGAGAGAGAGAGAGAGAGAGTTGGGAGGGGTGTTGTGGGTGTTTCCCTCATTGCTCGTGTGTGTGTGTGAGAGAGAGAGAGAGAGAGAGAGAGAGAGAGAGAGAGAGAGAGAGAGAGAGAGAGAGAGAGAGAGAGAGAGAGAGAGATTGTCCGGATGTGAAGGGTAGGAGAGAGGAGGAGGAGGAGGAGAAAGGCCAGTAGGAGTGTGTGTGTGTGTGTGTGTGTGTGTGTGTGTGTGTGGGGAGCGCGGGCGCCGCTACGGGGGACCATACATGAACTTGGTGGTGGGCAAGCCAATCCCTCACCCCCTGGAGACATGCCAGGGGAGGATGAGTGACGGCCGGAAAGCAGGAAAACCCGGGAGGTTTGAGGGACGAGAGGAAACAGAGGTGAATGGACCGAGGGAAGAAAAAGGGGATGGGGGGAGAGAAAAAAAAAAGAGAAAAGAGTATGACGGAGATGGATGGATGGGTGGGTGCTGGAACAGCAGAGGAAATCACGTAACGGGCCATTCAGAGAGAGAGAGAGAGAGAGAGAGAGAGAGAGAGAGAGAGAGAGAGAGAGAGAGAGAGAGAGTGCTGCCCTTGCCGATCACCTCTGAAAGAGATACACCTTTCAAACAGACACGCACACACACACACGAACAATGAAGGCAAACACACCCACAACACCCCTCCCAACTCTCTCTCTCTCTCTCTCTCTCTCTACCAGTGTTAATCTGTTCCAGAAAGGCAGAAGGATCAGTCATTCGTGATATCTTTCTCCTCTAAACTCCCACCTGTCTTTTACCAACGTTGCATTTCCGTTTTTCGATTTCCTGTTCACACTGTTTTGATTTCACATTATGTTTTAACAACAGCTTACAGACTGTTGCTTGTCTCTCACATTGATTAGTAGTTTAGCACACTTTCTCTATCGCCTTTCTTAAAAAAAAGTGGGCACAACCTTTGTCTGTTATATTGATCAGCTGTTTAGCACAATTTCTCTATCGCCTTTCTTAAAAAAAGATTGGCACGATATTTGTCTGTTATAATGATCAGCAGTTTAGCACAATTTCTCTATCGCCTTTCTTAAAAAAAATGGGCAAAACCTTTGTCTGTTACATTGATCAACAGTTTAGCACAATTTCTCTATCGCCTTTCTTAAAAAAAGAGGGAACGATATTTGTTCTCCTTCAGTACTTAGGTATCGACCTCTCATCTTCCATCAAAAGCAGAATAGCATCTCAAATAGACGTGCCACACGCTTCAGCAGACTCGTTTAAGCGTTATCCACTTGTTATCACCAAGATGGCCATGACCTTTGTGCATGGAAGGATCCCTCATGACGCCACTTACATCTTGCTAGATGATGAGACATGGCCTCGCCTCCATGGCCTCGCCTCCATGGCCTCGCCTCCATGGCCTCGCCTCCATGGCCTCGCCTCCATCCCATCCATGTCGTGTTGAAGGTCATGTGACCGAAACTTCGAGTGCAGTTTGGAACCTGGCACTCGTCTCGTGACTTATCAGTTCTTCTTAAGCTTCAGAGTTTACCAGTAAGTCTTCCAATCTAATCGTTTGGTCTTTTAGTGTCTGCTGACTTCAGACGAATGTTACCTCGGCCACAGTATTCTCTTGGGCGTCTCGCTGATAGTAATCATACAGTCAGAAGGATTCGATTAACCATTTTCTTGCTGTTGCTCCCTCATATTACACGTTCGTCAGGAGAGACCGTCATTTTTGTGTGATGGACAGGAAACTGTACACTAAGGTAGCCTCCACGTCTGATCCTTGCATTTCTATAACTTTGTGTCTTATTATTCTTTTCTTTGCCACTCCCGCTTACTCCTTGTGTCCACAACTCACCTGCTTAAGATACCGTTTTCTCACATTCGTCCATACACTTGTTTTAATCTCTTTCTGTGCGAGCCTTAGTTCAACTCTCATTTTCTGTGAATTGCTTTGAAGGGGAGGTTATCTTTTCTTCAGTTGTGTTCAGGCCAGAGCTCTTCGCTTGGACCTTGGGTCTATGCATCTGTGTAACTCTCTCGTTTCTCGACTCTTTTTTTTTCAGCCCAAAGAACTAATGTATGTTAAGTTCAAGAGGCAAAAGAACTGTTTTATGTTAAGTTTGTTACAGCCTTTTAAGACTTTATGTATGTTGAGGCCATCATGTCTCTCCTTTTTATTCTCTCTCTTACAAAGCGGTTCCAGCCGGGGCTTCCATTCTCTTATCGTAACCAATTTCATGCAGGTCTGCTGTGCCTTCGTTTTAGATGCATTCCTCTTGGATCCTCTCCAGCCACCGTGTGGGTCAGTGAGTTAAGAGAAACCCCATCTCACCCTCGACTTGCGGGATATGTACGAACTTATGACAGACGTACGTCATGTCACATCACTGCAATATCAATGTAATGTATTTGTGAAGGCAGTTTAGACCCCGACCTAGACATATATTTCTTCGCTTCCTTCACGGTCCATCTTCGTCAGATGTTCTGTCTGCCTCGCTCATGATCATGGAGGTGTTTTCTGTGATCCCCCTTCATGATATCCCTCTCATGATGATGCTCTGTTGATGATGGGATGAGGTCCAATCCTCAATAGGAACCCTTTCTCGGTGTGCGCCTCTCGCTTTTCGCTGCTCCTGGTGTGGTATGTCACCGACCGTTTCGACGGTTTCAACTCCCTCCCTGTCATCATACCTCTGAGCTTTCATGGGATTAGACTTCATTAAGCCGTCTTCAATAAATCCTGTTTAGGTCCGTTTTTCTTTTTTTTTTTTTTTTTTGCAATATTCCGCTGTCTATTGGTTCGCACTTCGTTCTTAATTTGTGTGGTACAGGGAGAGAATTTTACGCTTGTGTTTTGACCATGAACATATGGCATTTTTTACACACACACACACACACACACACACACACACACACACACACACACACACACACACACACACATACACACACACACACACACACACCAGTCTAAGCTAGGTTCTCATCTATCGACCAGACCCGAGGGGAGGATGAACACCTGGGTGTGGTGTGGGCCAACTGCCGTGCCAAGGAGTCAAACCCAGGCGGGCCCGTGCTCACTCATGGTCAGTAGCGCTAATCACTACACCACGGAGGCCCGCGTGTGTCTGTGTATATGTGTATGTATTAAGAAAGAAGGTCGTAATTGCTGAACGATGGTATTCGAAAACATGAAAAATACTGACATCATTGGTGTAATATTTGTATTAGAAGAAATTAAGTCAGTGGATGACATAGGCGTACTATTGACGATAAAGTTAATATACAGCAAAAGATTATTCCTGAAAAATATGCTGAGTTCACCAGTAAATTGGATATACTTCGAGCAATGTAGGTTATGGAAACTGGAAACGAGTTATGTGGCCTGGTTAGTGGGGGCGGGTCAGCTGTGGTGGGAGGTTAGTGGGGCCGGGTCAGCTGTGGTGAGCGGGTCAGCTGTGGTGGGAGGTTAGTGGCCCGGGTCAGCTGTGGTGGGTTGCATGATTTGTTGTGGTGGAGCGGTGCTATAGGGCCTGGCCGGCCGAGCTGGCGGGACTGGCCCGAGTTAGTGGGCGGAGTGGAAGCAACCCAGTCTCCACGAAGGAGGAGGCAGTGGTGAGAGGCGCCGAGGGAGGGAAAGACACGACAGAGAATGAGGTTGGTACACAAAAAATGGAAAAGAAAAAAAGAAAGTATCTGTGATGGGAAACTAAATACTTAGATATGTGAAGTCTGGGAAATACTATATCGGTCTTACATCTCACATGTCCTCGTTTTTTTCGCCCGTTTTCTTCATCTGGGGGTGTCTTGAATTTATGGTTTTGTCTGTAACTTTGAATTTTTCTTGAATGTGTGCATTTCTCAGTCTTGGTGTAGGCTACGATCCTCGATCATGACTGTACGATCCTTGAACACGCAGGTCCGACGCAGGAGTATCGTGGAAGGGCCTTTGAGCAGGCCCTTCTTAAATGCGTCACAGGCATAATCATCATACTCAAATGTCGAAACTTTGTGTTCAAGGGTCGTACCGCAGTGCTCAAGGCTCATACCGTTGTGCTTAAGGGTCCTACTGTAGTCTTCAAGGCTTTATACCTTAGTGCTCAAGGGTCGTGCCTTTATGCTCAAGGCTTGTACGAATATTCATCTCCATATAAGTAACATTTGCGAACGGGAGCATTGCTTGTCTGTAATCGTCTCACATCCTTCTTGTCTTTTCGTGGCCCAGGACGCCTCCTTGTCTTTTCGTGGCCCAGGACGCCTCCTTGTCTTTTCGTGGCCCAGGACGCCTCCTTGTCTTTTCGTGGCCCAGGACGTCTCCTTGTCTTTTCGTGGCCCAGGACGTCTCCTTGTCTTTTCGTGGCCCAGGACGTCTCCTTGTCTTTTCGTGGCCCAGGACGTCTCCTTGTCTTTTCGTGGCCCAGGACGCTTCCTATTTTCGTGGCCCAGGGCGACAGCGTCTCTTTTACAACGGAGATGATATATATATATATATATATATATATATATATATATATATATATATATATATATATATATATATATATATATATATATATATATATATATATATATATATATATATATATCCATTCAACTATGGACATTCCATGTTACAAGGATGTATGCCTCTCGACAACACTGTGGCAGTGGACTCTCGCTTGGCTAAACTTACAACAGCTCAAGTATTTACATCACAGTTGAACTGTGTAGTAAATAGCGAGCGACGAGTTAAGCACGACTCTCGAACTGCAGGTACTTCCGTCAGCCGGAATATAACATACCGCTTGGTAATTGGTGGATTAGAACAACATTGTTTCCTCTTCCTCCATGTGTGTGTGTGTGTTGGGGGAGGCCAGGTGGTGGTGGTGGTGGTGAGTCAGCTGGCGTGGTGGGGGGAAGGAGAGGCAGTGGCTGGCTGGCATTTCCCTCCCCCACAGCTGGCTCCCGCACGCAGTGCCAAGACCGTCGGAATGGTTGCAACGTGGCAAGGATCAAGGACGAGAGGGCCTGGGGGCTAAGTTCATGATGGCCCCGCTGGTTGGGCGCGGTGGATGGATGAGTGAGGAGAGATAGAGAGAGAGGTAGTAGCCCCTCAATCCTCCTCCCTCCTCGCTGCTTCTCTCCACACCCGCCCTTGGGCATGAGGAACGGGGGGCACGACCCTTGGGGTATGACGGTCTAGAGGCATGTCATTGTGGCCTGAGGGGTCGCAGTCGCTGTGTGTTCAAGGAGGATGACGAGCCTTCGGCCAGGTGGTGATGTGTCACGTGCATTTAAAGGTGCCAGCGGGACGACATATGACTTGTATAGGAACCAGGCAAGTGCGAGAGGTGGTTCAGGGTTCGACGTCCACCGCCGTCAGGAGAGAGAGAGAGAGAGAGAGAGAGAGAGAGAGAGAGAGAGAGAGAGAGAGAGAGAGAGAGAGAGAGAGAGAGAGAGCCACCTCACGAAACTCTGACTTACATAATATTAGACGAAAATCTGGGAAAGAGATGGGGGGATCATAATTTTTTTTTGTGTGTGTTTTTTTTTGTATTTTCTTCTGAAAGTCTACATCAGCAAGATAGTGGTAGAGGGAACGGCTCAGCGCTCACAAAACTAGGTCATGTTCCCCTAGACGGGCGGAGGAGGCGGAGGAGGAGGAGGAGGAAGAGGAGGAGGAGGAGGAGGAGGAGGAGGAGGAGATAGAGCCTCACTGAGGAAAATACTTTTTAAATCCTGACCCATAGCTAAGCCTCCGGGTATCAGCTGATCGATACAGAGGGCGACGCCTGCTACGTGTTGCGATGCGGGTAGGTAAGTAGGGAGGGATGAGGGGCGGCTGGTGTGTGTGGGTAGATACAGACCCAACCAAAGCCTGTACTCCAGGGCACCTGCTGGGCCTCGGCCCCACTCACCATGTGAAGTATATACCCTTGATGATCTAAATTGGGACGGAGTATATACTCAAGTAGACTCGACAGGAGGAGTAAAGGGAGAGGGAGAGGTTATACCTGACCAGATGGAAGACGGTAGATCATACACGACAGAGAAGTCACGACAAAGAGGAGTTAGGAGGTGAAGTAGATCCAAAGAGGAGTTGGGAGGTGAGGTAAATCCAAAGAGGAGTTGTGAGGTGAAGTAAATCCAAAGAGGAGTTGTGAGGTGAAGTAGATCCAAAGAGGAGTTGGGAGGTGAAGTAGATCCAAAGAGGAGTTGGGAGGTGAAGTAAATCCCTAGGTTATGTAAGGGAGTGAGTTTACTAGATCCCATACTAGACCATGGATTGAGGGTGAGTATACACGCAGGACTGAGGGAGTGAGGTGCCTCAATGGTTCACGGTCCTGAAGGAGGAGATGGTCTCGGGAGTTAAGCTGGCGAAGGAGAAGGTTTTAAGAAGCTGGAGGAATTCTCGAACCAGATATGTTTGAGGGGGAGGTGTTATACACCACCTGGGGTCGGGAAGTGAGGCGTAGACCACAGATCTCTCTCTCTCTCTCTCTCTCTCTCTCCCTAATCACCCTTAGGACGAACGGTACGACCCCCTCCCCCCCCTGGGTATGATGACCTAAGCTCTTGACCCCGGCCTTCAAAGGTTCCATTATCGTGCTCAAGGGTCGTACCGCCGTGGTCAAGGGTCGTACCGTCGTGCTCAAGGGTCGTACCGTCGTGCTCAAGGGTCGTACCGTCGTGCTCAAGGGTCGTACGATCGTGCTCAAGGGTCGTACCGTCGTGGTCAAGGGTCGTACCGTTGTGCTCAAGGGTCGTACGGTCGTGCTCAAGGGTCGTACGATCGTGCTCAAGGGTCGTACCGTCGTGCTCAAGGGTCGCACCGTCGTGCTCAAGGGTCGTACCGTCGTGCTCAAGGGTCGTACGATCGTGCTCAAGGGCCGTACCGTCGTGGTCAAGGGTTGTACCGTCGTGCTCAAGGGTCGTACCGTCGTGCTCAAGGGTCGTACCGTCGTGCTCAAGGGTCGTACCGTCGTGCTCAAGGGTCGTACCGTCGTGCTCAAGGGTCGTACCGTCGTGCTCAAGGGTCGTACCGTCGTGCTCAAGGGTTGTACCGTCGTGCTCAAGGGTCGTACCGTCGTGCTCAAGGGTTCGTACCGTCGTGGTCAAGGGTTGTACCGTCGTGCTGGAGACCTTTAACATTAGTTAATCTTTCCCCTTTTCGTTCCTTAATTCGGTGCCTCCTGCAAGATATTATTACAGGATAGTAATTTACATCGTTGTAGTATCATTATTCTTGTTATTGTCATTATTATTGTTATCATTATTATAATTATCATTATCATTATTATTTTCATTATTACTATCATCATTACTATTATTATTATTACTAGTATCATTATTGTTATTATTATTATTATTATTATTATTATTATTATTATTATTATTATTATCATTATTATTATTACTATTATATTATTATCATTATTATTAAGTTAAGAGTAAATGTGAATAAGAGCAAGGTTATTAGGTACAGTAGGGTTGAGGGTCAAGTCAACTGGGAGGTGAGTTTGAATGGAGAAAAACTGGAGGAAGTGAAGTGTTTTAGATATCTGGGAGTGGATCTGGCAGCGGATGGAACCATGGAAGCGGAAGTGGATCATAGGGTGGGGGAGGGGGCGAAAATTCTGGGAGCCTTGAAGAATGTGTGGAAGTCGAGAACATTATCTCGGAAAGCAAAAATGGGTATGTTTGAAGGAATAGTGGTTCCAACAATGTTGTATGGTTGCGAGGCGTGGACTATGGATAGAGTTGTGCGCAGGAGGATGGATGTGCTGGAAATGAGATGTTTGAGGACAATGTGTGGTGTGAGGTGGTTTGATCGAGTAAGTAACGTAAGGGTAAGAGAGATGTGTGGAAATAAAAAGAGCGTGGTTGAGAGAGCAGAGGAGGGTGTTTTGAAATGGTTTGGTCACATGGAGAGAATGAGTGAGGAAAGATTGACCAAGAGGATATATGTGTCGGAGGTGGAGGAAACGAGGAGAAGAGGGAGACCAAATTGGAGGTGGAAAGATGGAGTGAAAAAGATTTTGTGTGATCGGGGCCTGAACATGCAGGAGGGTGAAAGGAGGGCAAGGAATAGAGTGAGTTGGAGCGATGTGGTATACCGGGGTTGACGTGCTGTCAGTGGATTGAATCAGGGCATGTGAAGCGTCTGGGTTAAACCATGGAAAGCTGTGTAGGTATGTATATTTGCGTGTGTGGACGTATGTATATACATGTGTATGGGGGTGGGTTGGGCCATTTCTTTCGTCTGTTTCCTTGCGCTACCTCGCAAACGCGGGAGACAGCGACAAAGCAAAAAAAAAAAAAAATTATCATTATTATTATTATTATTATTATTATTATTATTATTATTATTATTATTATTATTATCATTGTTATCATTATTATTATTATTACTACTAATATTATTAGCATTATTATTATTACTACTATTATTATCATTATCCTTATCATTATCATTATCTTTTTATACTAGCCGCCATTTCCCGCATTAACGAGGGAGCGTTAAGAACAGAAGACTGAGCCTTTAAGGGAATATCCTCACTTGGCCCCCTTCTCAGTTCCTTCCTCAGTCGTATCCTCCCGACCTCCAACCACGACAGGACGACCCTAGGGAACACGTCGACGTCGATACGACCCCTGAAAGCACGACGGTACGACCCTTAAGATCAAGACGGGACGACTGCGCACGACGGTACGACCCTTAAGATCAAGACGGTACCGACGGTACGACCCTTAAGTGCGCGACGGTACGACCCTTAAGTGCACGACGGTACGAACCTTAAGTGCACGACGGTGCGACCCTTAAGTGCACGACCGTACGACCCTTAAGTGCACGACGGGACGACCCATAAGTGCACGACGGTACGACCCTTAAGTGCGCGACGGTACGACCCTTGATTGCACGACGGTGCGACCCTTAAATGCACGACCGTACAACCCATAAGTGCACGACCGTACGACCCATAAGTGCACGACCGTACGACCCTTAGGTGCACGACCGTTCGACCCATAAGTGCACGACCGTACGACCCTAAGGGCACGACCGTACAACCCATAAGTGCACGACGGTACGACCCTTAAGTGCGCGACCATACGACCCTTAAATGCACGACCGTACAACCCATAAGTTCACGACCGTACAACCCATAAGTTCACGACGGTACGACCCATAAGTGCGCGACGGTACGACCCATAACTGCACGACCGTACGGCTTCCTGAGTGCGACGGTGCGAGGCTGGGCGTGTGAGAGTGGCGTGGCCACCTCACACATGGTTTATCCCCAGTAAGGTCGTCATTTTTTTTTAATCATCTCATCTCTGGATGACTGAGGAGACGGATCGCAAAAAGGTGTTTTATCACCCCATCATCTTGTGGTTCATGAATTCCCTCCGCTTCCTGGGTTTAGAATTCACTTCTTCCACCGCGTTTAAATCGGGTGGTTATTTAGACTGACGTATGAGTGTGAAGACCCTTTTTTTACAACTGCGTTTAAATCGGGTGGTTATTTAGACTGACGTATGAGTGTGAAGACCCTTTTTTTACAACTGCGTTTAAATCGGGTGGTTATTTAGACTGACGTGTGAGTATGAAGACCCTTTTTTTACAACTGTGTTTAAATCGGGTGGTTATTTAGACTGACGTATGAGTGTGAAGACCCTTTTTTTACAACTGCGTTTAAATCGGGTGGTTATTTAGACTGACGTATGAGTGTGAAAACCCTTTTTTACAACTGCGTTTAAATCGGGTGGTTATTTACACTGACGTATGAGTGTTAAGACCCTTTTTTCCACTGCATTTAAATCGGGTGGTTATTTAGACTGACGTGTGAGTGTTAAGACCCTTTTTTCCACTGCATTTAAATCGGGTGGTTATTTAGACTGACGTATGAGTGTGAAGACCCTTTTTTTACAACTGCGTTTAAATCGGGTGGTTATTTAGACTGACGTGTGAGTGTTAAGACCCTTTTTTCCACTGCATTTAAATCGGGTGGTTATTTAGACTGACGTATGAGTGTTAAGACCCTTTTTTCCACTGCATTTAAATCGGGTGGTTATTTAGACTGACGTGTGAGTGTTAAGACCCTTTTTTCCACTGCATTTAAATCGGGTGGTTATTTAGACTGACGTATGAGTGTGAAAACCCTTTTTTTACAACTGCGTTTAAATCGGGTGGTTATTTAGACTGACGTATGAGTGTTAAGACCCTTTTTTTACAACTGCGTTTAAATCGGGTGGTTATTTAGACTGACGTATGAGTGTTAAGACCCTTTTTTACAACTGCGTTTAAATCGGGTGGTTATTTAGACTGACGTATGAGTGTTAAGACCCTTTTTTACAACTGCGTTTAAATCGGGAGGTTGTTTAAACTGACGTAAGAGTATGAAGACCCTTTTTTTCCACTGTGTTTAAATCGGGCGATTATTGAAAGAGACGTATGAATATTAAGACCTTTTTTTTCCACTGCGTTTAAATCGGGCGATTATTTAAACTGACGTATAAGTATAAAGACCATTTCTTTCCACTGCGTTTAAATCGGGCGATTATTTAAACTGAGTATAGGTAGTAAGACCCCCTTTTTTTTAAACTGCCTTTTGTTATGTAACTGGACTAATGTTGTGTTTATTGTATCTCTTTGATTTGGTTTACGGTTCTTAGTGATCCAAACTGCTGTCAGTGTAGGACCCTATCACCAACTACTGTCAGTGTAGACCCTCACACCTTACCATTGTCAGTGTAGACCCTCACACCTTACCACTGTCAGTGTAGACCCTTACACCTTACCATTGTCAGTGTAGACCCTTACACCTTACCACTGTCAGTGTAGACCCTTACACCTTACCACTGTCAGTGTAGACCCTTACACCTTACCATTGTCAGTGTAGACCCTTACACCTTACCACCGTCAGTGTAGACCCTTACACCTTACCACTGTCAGTGTAGACCCTTACACCTTACCATTGTCAGTGTAGACCCTCACACCTTACCACTGTCAGTGTAGACCCTTACACCTTACCACTGTCAGTGTAGACCCTTACACCTTACCATTGTCAGTGTAGACCCTTACACCTTACCACTGTCAGTGTAGACCCTTACGCCTTACCACTGTCAGTGTAGATCACCTTACCACTGTCAGTGTCCAAGCTAAGCACGACATAAAACTGTAATGTTCTGGTATGATGGTGATGCTGTTGGCAGCGTCGTAGAGCTGTATATATATATATATATATATATATATATATATATATATATATATATATATATATATATATATATATATATATATATATATATTATCCCTGGGGATAGGGGAGAAAGAATACTTCCCACGTATTCCCTGCGTGTCGTAGAGGGCGACTAAAAGGGAAGGGAGCGGGGGGCTGGAAATCCTTCCCTCTCGTTTTTTCCTTTTTCTTTTTGAAGTTTCCAAAACAAGGAGCAGAGAAGGGGGCCAGGTGAGGATATTCCTTCAAAGGTCCAGTCCCCTGTTCTTAACGGTACCTCGCTAACGCGAGAAATGCCGAATAGTATGAAAGAAAGATATATATATATATATATATATATATATATATATATATATATATATATATATATATACGTTCCGTGACCTGAGCCCAGCTCATGATAACGTTTGATCTACGACTCAGTGAATAAGAAACCGCAGCATGTTGTGTATCATCCGTGTGGCAGACTCATATAAACAGTTCTCCTATTATCATTTTTTTTTTTATACATTTCGGACATGACAGCAAACTCGACAGGAAGTTTATATTCGCCTATAAATGATTTAGGCAAACCTTTCAGTTATATCTATATAATATACGATAAACATACCCCTGGCTTCTTTGTAGAGTTGGGTCAGACAGGGTATATGTAATGTGCCCACATGTCTTTGAGGAAGACGATATGAACGTGGAGGAGACAGACAATATTCGTGTTTCATGAATCCATCTGAAGTTATGGGTGATATACGGGTGTCGGTGTGTCTGTAAATGGGTGATATATGGGTGTTGGTGTGTCTGTAAATGAGTGATATATGGGTGTTGGTGTGTCTGTAAATGGGTGATATATGGGTGTCGGTATGTCTGTAAATGGGTGATATATGGGTGTTGGTGTGTCTGTAAATGGGTGATATATGGGTGTTGGTGTGTCTGTAAATGGGTGATATATGGGTGTCGGTATGTTTGTAAATGGGTGATATATGGGTGTCGGTGTATCTGTAAATGGGTGATATATGGGTGTCGGTATGTCTGTAAATAGGTGGTATATGGGTGTCGGTGTGTCTGTAATTGACAGCGGAGTACTGGGGGTTTACAGACAGGGCATGGAGCTGTAGGCAGTGCATTGGTCGATGAGAAGTTAGGGTTAGGTTAAGGATGGGTCGTTTGGCTACGCACAAAGGAGGAGGACTCCTCTTCTTACGGGTCCTCCTTATTCAGTGGGAGATGTTAGATGTGAGAGACAATGTGGAGAGAGAGAGAGAGATAGATAGTTGTAAGTCGGAGGTACAGTGTGTGTGTGTGTATAGGGTGGGTGTAGTGTGGTGCTGGGTGTTGGCCGGTGGTGTTGGGAGGGTGAACCTTCTATTCTGTGTGGATCTTGAGAGGAATGTATCGTAGGAGTGGATGAAGGTGGCGAGCATGCATACGTACAGATGGTTCTCGTGAGTCAAGATTTTGCTAGAAATAGGGGAGGGAGTTTTACACTCAAGAGGGCCCCCACCTCTTGAACATTTGTATTTACCATACAACGTCTCGTATTTCTATACGTTGGTCTGCATTAACCATATCCTCAATTATTCTATTCCATTCATCCTCCATTCTTTTATTACATAAAGTACTCTTTTGCACTCTTTTACATCTTTCTGAAGGACTCTTTGGCTTAATGTCAATGTTATGTCCTCTGGTTGTTCAATCCCTACATATCTCGAAAGGTTTTCCACTGCATATGCCATCAGTCTGGTTTAAAAACTTGATTGGTGGTGATCAAGACACTCCTCACCTTTCTCTCTTCCATGGTGGGCATATCTGAAGGCCTCAAGCCTTTCCTTGTTGCTCATCTGTCTTCATTCTTGTCCCTATCTGTTGTCACCTTCGTTGGACCTTCTCCATCAGCTCTTTCGTGATTCTTGCAGTGCGGATGACCATACTTGATCAGCCATATTTTAGCGTTGGCCTTACGTGAACACCTTGCTCAATATTTCTTTGTCCTTACACTTGAAGACGCTATTTCGTTAATGGCTAGCGGGGAGTTGGTCTCCTTTACTGGTTTGGGGAGAGACACTGGTGGGGAGCGTGCGACAGGGTTGTGTGTGCGTGTGTGTGTGTGGGGAGAGAGAGAGAGAGAGAGAGAGAGAGAGAGAGAGAGAGAGAGAGAGAGAGAGGGGGGGGGGGGGAAGGGAGGGAGGGAGGGAGAGAGAGAGAAAGAGGAGAGCGTGTAGGTGGGGATGTCATCACGGGCAGGGAAAAGCACCTGGGGAGATGAGGCAACTGATGGAGAGAGAGAGAGAGAGAGAGAGAGAGAGAGAGAGAGAGAGAGAGAGAGAGAGAGAGAGAGAGAGAGATGTCAGCACCTGCGATAGTCCCCTTACGTTTTCTCTCGATACTATCTTAGAAGCTGCACTTTATTCGTATCTCTTGACCTACTCTAACGCAATGCCCTAAATTTCCTCCCCACCCTTGATTATCTCCAGGATAACACGCCTTTTTAATCTCTGACTCTCATCTCAAACTCATCGTGATTCATTTCCTCCTTGGCCATCGAGCACCGAGTTTAGCTAAGATCCTCAGCGATATTTCTATGAGACCCCCGAGGCATCTTATACCATATACCCTTGCTGTCGCCTCCCTCCGACGCGGTCATCCAGTGGCCCTGGGTGGAACACTACTCTCTCTCTCTCTCTCTCTCTCTCTCTCTCTCTCTCTCTCTCTCTCTCTCTCTCTCTCTCTCTCTCCATTAAGATCCGATAAACTGTAACATAGTAGTTTAGGGGGTGAGGGGAGGGGAGGGTCGTTAAGGTAGGAGTAGCGAGTGTGGAGAGGCAGGCACTAGGAGAAGCGAGCGTGGAGAGAAGCAGGCAGTAGGAGAAGCGAGCGTGGAGAGGCAGACTGTAGGAGTAGCCAGCGCGGAGAGGGAGGCAGTAGGAGAAGCGAGCGTGTAGAGAGGCAGGCAGTAGGAGAAGCGAACGCGGAGAGAGGCAAGCAGTAAGAGAAGCGAGCGTGGAGAGAGGCAGGCAGTAGGAGAAGCGAGCGTGGAGAGAAGCAGGCAGTAAGAGAAGCGAGCGTGGAGAGGCAGACTGTAGGAGTAGCCAGCGCGGAGAGGGAGGCAGTAGGAGAAGCGAGCGTGGAGAGAAGCAGGCAGTAGGAGCAGCGAGCGCGGAGAGAGGCAGGCAGTAGGAGCAGCGAGCGTGGAGAGAGGCAGGCAGTAGGAGAAGCGAGCGTGGAGAGAGGCAGGCAGTAGGAGAAGCGAGCGTGGAGAGGCAGGCAGTAGGAGAAGCGAGCGTGTAGAGGCAGGCAGTAGGAGCAGCGAGCGTGGAGAGAGGCAGGCGGCTGTGGGAGGAGACAAATAACACAGTCTGTTTGTAAGCGTCCAGGGAATTATCCGGACACGGACCGTGTTCTTACACCTTGTTGTCGGGGCGTGGGCGTGTGAGAGGAGCGCGCGCCGTGGGCGGAGGAGGAGGAGAGGAATGGAGAGTGGGGTTTACGTAGGCTTGATGGAGGGAGTGTTTGTAATGGAGGGCTGTCGGGGTGAGAGGGCGGGCCGGGGCGTGGGCGGAAGGGAGCATGAATGAGTATAAAGAGGGTGTAGGAGGGAGAGAGGGAGGCTTGTTTGTTTATCTTCCTGACGTCGACTTCACAGCTGACTGGGTGTTGTCATGGCGCTAAGCTTGTCCTGTCCTCCCCGGCGAACCTCATGGGCGTTCCCCAGGAGCTGAGGGCTGCTGATAAAGGCCTTACGGTTAGGATTACCGCTTTCTTCATCTGGGGAACGAGTCTAAACACTTACGTGGACCTCGGGGTTGGTGAAGCTGTTGCTGTGGCCTAAGATATATCTGTGTTTGATAGTCTATTTGGCACCAGCATTTGCCCACAGAACCTCCATTCTTTGGTTTGTCTACTTTGATTCTTTTCTTATCTTTGACGTATGGAAGAAAAATCCCTGCTTTCTGTCACACACACACACACACACACACACACACACACACACACACACACACACACACACACAGACACACACACACACACACACACACACATTCTCTGATATATATCTTTCTTGTATTTCCCCTAATGATGTGATTTAATATCATACAAAATTGCACTTGGGGACTTGTGTTTCATTTCCCCTTGGACTCATAGGAATACATATATATATATATATATATATATATATATATATATATATATATATATATATATATATATATATATATATTGGAAAGGATCACAATTTTGCGCGTGATCAAGGTATTCCTATGAGTCCACGGGAAAAATGAAACACGAAAAGTTCCCAAGTGCACTTTCGTGTAATAATCACATCATCAGGGGAGACACAAGAGAGAAATATAACAGTCAGTTGATACACATCGAAGAGACGAAGCTAGGACGCCATTTGGCAAACATGTGATTGTCCAAAAGCGTCGCGTGTCCGTCTCTCTCTCTCTCTCTCTCTCTCTCTCTCTCTCTCTCTCTCTCTCTCTCTCTCTCTCTCTCTCTCTCTAGATCGATCGGTTACCCGTCTCACGTCAGAGACTCGCAATATCGTCAGCAATGTCAGACTGACTCAGGAACTTAGAATTGTATTCATGTCCCCCGTTTTCTGTTTCTTTTTTCTTTTTACCCCCTTCGTCCTTAAGTGTGAATATATGGCTCGTAAACTCCTCCTGTAGCTCCCCTGCTGTGCTGTAGCTATAATGTTTTTCTCTTGCTCGTTGTTGGAACTTGTCCAGGAAAAACGCCCGTGCCTGGCATTGACGAAGAGCTTAACACTTTCTCTAATTTGAGTCTAGATACAAACTGTATAGATATTCTTTGTATATACGTACACCTATATATATATATATATATATATATATATATATATATGTATATATATATATAATATATATATATATATATATATATATATATATATATATATATATATATATATATATATATATATATATATATATATATATACCTCCCCTCTCGCTTTTTTTTTTAATTTTCCAAAAGAGGGAACAGAGAAGGGGGCCAGGTGAGGATATTCCCTCAAATGCCCAGTCCTCTGTTCTCATCGCTACCTCGTTAATGCGGGAAATGGCGAATAGGATGAAAGAAATATATATATATATATATATATATATATATATATATATATATATATATATATATATATATATATATATAGATAGATAGATAGATAGATAGATAGATAGATAGATAGATAGATAGATATATGACAATGTAATCTTAATGGCAGTTTCAACATTCACCTGTTTATAGTTTTTAATGCCTTCACATTTCCTCGAGTGTGTCCTGGTGATACATGAGCACTGTCTCACCTCCGAAGTCCCTCTCAGAGTCAAGTGCCTCCAAGTGGCTTCCATTTACATGACAAGTCATGCCCGGACCTGAGTCAGAGCGTGTGAGCCTCAGTCCTCATCATCTTGCCTTTGGATACATTGAATGTCATCCTTCCTCAGTCTCTCCCAAAGTCTCCCTCTCTATCGTCTGTCGTAATCCATAGTACTCGTGATATTATTTTCCCCCTGGTAAGAAGAGCTTCAAGCACAGTTATACTGAGACACGATTCGAAGCCATGCTGGTCACTTATATGACAACCTGGAGGATCCCTTACCTTGTATGACAACCTGGAGGATCCCTTACCTTGTATGACAACCTGGAGGATCCCCTACCTTGTAAGACAACCTGGAGGATCCCCTACCTTGTAAGACAACCTGGAGGATCCCTTACCTTGTATGACAACCTGGAGGATCTCCTACCTTGTAAGACAACCTGGAGGATCCCCTACCTTGTAAGACAACCTGGAGGATCCCCTACCTTGTAAGACAACCTGGAGGATCCCTTACCTTGTATGACAACCTGGAGGATCCCTTACCTTGTCTGACAACCTGGAGGATTCCTTACCTTGTATGACAACCTGGAGGATCCCTTACCTTGTATGACAACCTGGAGGATCCCTTACCTTGTATGACAACCTGGAGGATCTCCTACCTTGTATGACAACGTGGAGGATGTCGTATTTAATAGCTGACGTATTTAATAGCTGACATCCTGGTGACGAAATACGAGTCGTATTTGACCGTTCGTTGACATCCTAGGTGACGAAAATACGACTCGTATTTGTTGTACAAGTTGCGTCTATTGTCTTTTTCTCTCTCTCTCTAATTTGACGCGTCATTTTTCGTTTGGACTGCAGCGTGGGTTTGGATACGACGGTCGAATCTATTGCCACCATTGCAGAATGCTTAGCCCCAGAACCTCTCTTTCCTAACTCTCTTTGACGCCACAGATGCTGATATTTTGGGGGAAATATGTGTTCGCTCTACATATCATATGTGTAGGAGAGTGAAATGCATTAGTATAATCCATATTGGTCCTGATAACCTTAGAGAGGTGTTGTATGGTTCTATCCATGTGCGTGTTTGTGTGTGTGTGTGTGTGTGTGTGTGTGTGTGTGTGTGTGTGTGTGTGTGTGTGAAGAATTGCCTTATCCTTCCCAAAGGAGATTTTGAGTGATGGAGTTTCTGTTCTTTGGTAAGAGGTTGTTAAGCTCACAACGATTATATTGGTGCTGGTGGTAGCTGCATTGGTGCCATACCACTGCTACGGAATCCTACAGAATCCAGTCTGCAAATTATGAAGCATTTTGTCCTCCTAACGTAAGAATGTACAAAATTTACCATTGTGACAGATAATTTTCTAGAAGACTGGATAAAATCATGGCCTTGATATTAAATGTTGAGTCAAATGGTAAATTTATTGTAATATTACCTACTGTTTTCATGATTTCTTTGAGGAACGCTAATTTTTCCCCCAAAGTCTTTCTCTCTAACCTGGAAAGGGGTTCGAACTCTGCTATGCCAGTCAAATCATTTTCCAGCAAGTGTTTCCACCCAGGACTCAAACACTAATATTCCAGTAGAGCAACTTTCCAGCGACTGTGTATCTACCCTGGAAAGCGACTGGAGCTCTCATGTTCCAGTAAAGTAATAATTTCCCAACGACTTTGTTCCCATCCTGGAAAACGAGTGGAACACTAAAATTTCAGGGAAGATAATATTCCAACGGCTGTTTTCACCCTGGAAAGTGACTCGAGCGCAACTTTTCCAGTAAAATCATTTTCTAGCCACCCTTTTTTCTTCTTCTTTTCCCCCTATGGAAGCGACTCAGACACTAACATTCCAGTAAACGGATCTTCCAGTGGCTGTGTTTCTACCCTGGAAAGCGACTGGAACTCGAATTTTTTCAACAGAATCATTTTCCAGCGACTTTTCTTTTCCACCTATGGAAGCGACTCAGGCACTAACATTCCAGTAAACGGATCTTCCAGTGGCTGTGTTTTTACCCTGGAAAGCAATTGAAACTCGAATTTTTTCAACAGAATCATTTTCCACCGACTTTTCTTTTCCACCTATGGAAGCGACTCAGACACTAACATTCCAGTAAGCGAATCTTCCAGTGGCTGTGTTTCTATCCTGGAAAGCGACTGGAACTCGAATTTTTTCAACAGAATCATTTTCCAGCGACAATGTTTTTTTTCCCTCTGGAAAGCGACTGGATCATTATCATTCCTGTGCGATAACTTTTCAGTAACTTTGTGTCCACCCTGGAGAGAGAGAGAGAGAGAGAGAGAGAGAGAGAGAGAGAGAGA